>NC_057743.1:26887486-26905746 GCF_004010195.1 Chiloscyllium plagiosum
CTACCCGCCCTTAATTTAAAGCTATGCCCCCTTGTAATAGCTGACTCCATACGCGGGAAAAGGTTCATACTGTCGTCCCTATCTAACCCCCTAATCATCTTGTACACCTCAATCAAGTCGCCCCTAAACCTTCTTTTCTCTAGTGAAAACAGCCCCAGGTGCCTCAGTCTTTCCTCATACGATTTTTCTTCCATACCAGGCAACATCCTGGTAACCCTCCTCTGCACCCGTTCCAGTGCCTCCACATCCTTCCTATAGTATGGCGACCAAAACTGCACACAATATTCCAGATGCGGCCGCACCAGAGTTTTATACAACTGCATCATGACCTCAGGACTCCGGAACTCAATTCCTCTACCGATAAAAGCCAGTACGCCATATGCCTTCCTCACCACGGTATTTACCTGGGTGGCAACTTTCAGAGATCTGTGTACATGGACACCAAGATCCCTCTGCTCATCCACACTACCAAGTATCCGACCATTAGCCCCGTACCCCATCTTTTTGTTATTCTTCCCAAAGTGAATCACCTCACACTTAGCTACATTGTATTCCATTTGCCACCTTTCTGCCCAGCTCTGCAGCTTCTCTATATCCTGCTGTAACCTGCTACATCCTTCCTCACTGTCAACAACTCCTCTGACTTTCGTATCATCCGCAAACTTGCTTACCCAACCTTCTAACCCCTCTTCCAGGTCATTTATAAAAATGACAAACAGCAATGGTCCCAAAACAGATCCTTGCGGAACACCGCTAGTGACGGCACTCCATGAAGAAACTTTGCCATCAACTACTACCCTCTGTCTTCTTCCATCCAGCCAATTCCTAATCCAAACCTCCAACTCACCCTCAATGCCATATCTCCGTATTTTCTGCAGTAGCCTACCATGGGGAACCTTATCAAACGCCTTACTAAAATCCATATATACCACATCTACCGCTTTCCCCTCATCAACCTCCTTCGTCACCTTTTCAAAGTATTCAATAAGGTTTGTGAGGCACGACCTTCCCTTCACAAAACCATGCTGACTATTCTTGATCACATTATTCCTATCTAGATGTGCATAAATCCTATCCCTTACAATTCTCTCTAAGACTTTGCCCACAACGGAAGTGAGACTCACCGGCCTATAGTTACTAGGGCTATCCCTACTCCCCTTTTTGAACAAGGGAACCACATTTGCTATCCTCCAGTCTTCTGGGACTACTCCTGTAGACAAAGAGGACATAAAAATCAAGGCCAATGGCTCTGCAATCTCCTCCCTTGCTTCCCAGAGAATCCTAGGATAAATGCCATCAGGCCCAGGGGACTTATCTATTTTCACCTTTTCCAGGATTTCCAATACCTCTTCTCTACATACCTCAAAGCCATCCATTCTACTTATTTGTGCCTCAGTATTCTCATCGACAACAATGCCCTGTTCCTGAGTGAATACTGAAGAAAAGTATTCATTCAGTGTCTCCCCAATCTCTTCCGCCTCCACACGCAACTTCCCCCTACTATCCTTGACTGGACCTATTCCTACCCTAGTCATTCTTTTATTCCTAACATACCTATAGAAAGCCTTAGGGTTTTCCCTAATCCTATCTACTAAGGACCTTTCGTGTCCCCTCCTTGCTGCTTTTAGCTCTCTCTTCAGGTCCTTCCTGGCTACCTTATAACTCTCAATCGCCCCAATTGAACCTTCACGTCTCATCTTGAGATAGGCCGCCCTCTTCCATTTAACAAGGGATTCCAATTCCTTATTAAACCACGGCTCCCTCGCACGACCCTTTCCTCCCTGCCTGACAGGTACTTAATTATCAAGGACACTCAATAGTTGCCCCTTGAACAAGTTCCACATATCATTTATACTCTTGCCTTGGAGTCTACTTTTCTAAGCCACACATCCTAAGTCATGCCTCACCGCATCATAATTTCCCTGACCCCAGCTATAACTCTTGCCCTGTAGTACACACTTATCCCTCTCCATCATGAGAGTAAAAATCACCGAATTATGGTCACTATCCCCAAAGTGCTCACCTACCTCTAATTCTAACACCTGGCCTGGTTCGTTACCCACATTACCATTCCTTACCATTCTTACCATTCCTCTCTTCACTTAAAATCCAGTTAACTGGTCACTATCCCCAAAGTGCTCACCTACCTCTAATTCTAACACCTGGCCTGGTTCGTTACCCACATTACCATTCCTTACCATTCTTACCATTCCTCTCTTCACTTAAAATCCAGTTAACTAATGTTTGCTGTAGCAGTAAGGAACCAATTACAAGGTTTTCTGGAGTTAATAAAGACCAAATTTATTAACTGGTAGCCCTGAGATAAATAATAAATAAATCCAACATATGGCCTTTGCTCAAGTCACTTGGCCTTCTCACACAGGTACTAAGATTGTAGCCTGTGTAAAAAGAGGATAGAAGTGTGTACACTTCAAAGATCTTTGGATGGTAGGAGGCATGAGATTTTAACTTGAGACGATAATAAGTTAGTTGGTTTCTGGAACCCTCAGCATTAGCAAATATTGTCTTAAGATATATTCTAAATTCTTCTATTTCCTGATGTCTCTTTACAGTCAGTATTGTCATTATGCATTTTCTTCTTAAGAGATAGAAGGAGGGAGGGAGGAAGGGCCATCTCTGCGGCACGGTGGCTCAGTGGTTAGCACTGCTGTCTCACAGTGTTAGGAACCTGGGCTTGATTCCAGCCTCAGGCGACTGTCTGTGTGGAGTTTACACATTCTCCCTGTGTCTGCATGGGTTTCCTCTGGGTGCTCCGGTTTCCTCCCACAATCCAAACCAAAGGTTAGGTGAATTGGCCGTGCTAAATTGCCCATAGTGTTCAGGGATGTGTAGGTGAGGTGCATTAGTCAGGGGTAAATATTGGATAATAGAGTAAGGGGAATGGGTCTAGGTGGGTTACTCTTCGGAGGGTTGGTGTGGACTTGTCGGGCCAAAGGGCCTGTTTCCACAATTTAGGGATTCTGTGGATTCTATTCTGTCTCCAGTTTTCAGTTCTTGTTCTGCCCAAAAACATCCTTTGAAATAGCAGTTTGATTGAATGTTACATCTGCTGAATTGATTGCTTCCAGGCTTGATAATTGTAGGCATTGCTCCCCTCAAAGGTAAACGTTCTGGTAAAGGTGTAAGCTAAATACAAGTTGAGAACCTTGGAGTTGCTGACTGGTGTCATTTGCCCTGGGTAAAATATTAATCTCAGCTTATACTATCTTTTGTTTAATTCTCATCATCTTCATGGAACTTGACCAACTTGGAGAGTCAGATGAGGCCGGGGAATATTTTAAGTCAGAGCTTTTTTGTCTCTATTTAAAACTATTTCAATTCATGAGAATCTCAGGTATCAAGTCACCCAATGGGATTGTAGTTAACCAATCTATACCTCATGTCTATATTAATTAGATAGGCCTAAGACTCATCAGAGCACTTCTGAGCCAGGAGGCCCAGGTTCAAGTCTCACCTGCTCCAGAGGTTTGTACTAACATCTACCATTGAGCAGGTTGATTAGACAATATCTAAGAGATCAAATTGGTGGCAGTACTCTACCCCAATGACAAGCCATCAGTGCTTGGTACTACAGTACATGACATGGTATTCAGTGGTATGGATTGTTTCATAAAATTTGTGATAAAAGTCCATTCAATTTAGGAGACAAGTAGTCAGCAATATTCTATGAAGCAGCAGCAGACCAAAAGCAGCACTCCAGAAGAAAGCCTTCACCTCATAGCTCAGGCACAGATAGGAACAGATAAAACAGTACAGGAAGAGAGCAAAAACTAGTCACACGAGGAGGTTACATATGGGAAGGATCTGTGGGATAATTTCAGAATTCTATGAGTAAAGTTAGAATTCCCAGTTGGGGGTGGGGGATATTTAAAATAACAATGCAAAATACCAAGCTGGTAAGATAGAAAAGGAGTACTTAAAACCATCAAGATGAGTATTGCCACCATCTTAGGCATGGCTACTGTAGACAGAGGAGGATAACAACATAAATTATACCAGTGCTGCTGAACAGAAAGGCTTCATAGCAGAATTAAAATGACTAGATGGTGATTAATAAGTTTTTAAGGATGAAAACTAATTTAAAAATTGTGAGTTTTGAAATGTCTGTGGTTTAGAATCAATATTTTTCATTTTTGAAACTGTACTCATGCCTTAACATCAGCTTCTTAAAGTTATTTGAAGCAGTTCAGCTAGCTCCAAGAGACCAATTGGTTCAGAGACATCAATTATTACTAACCAGAAAAGGGACAACCAGACAAAGGTTTTGTTGACATTTGTAGACTTTTGTAAGAACAAGAGAAATCCATTAATCTACTACCTATATTGGCAGAAGAGCAATGTTTTCTATTGTCAACTGGAGGAAGGTCCCTGACTCTATATAAAGTGTGGAAGTGTTTTATAATCCCACCATCACTGTAGGAAATTAAGAAGATAAACGTTTGCAAGGTTGGTCAGAAGATGCAAATACTGAGAATAAGAATGAGCAGCAGAACTCACTTGAGCTCATTGAGAAAATGTTAATTGGGGTTGTTCAGACAACAGAACAGACTCATACGTAAACTGCCGCGACAGATTTGACTTTGTTACCAGAAAATGAGTCAACACAAGATTGAGCAACATTTTAATCTTGTTTTCCAAAGAAGTATCAGTACCAATCACAAAGATAATGCTAAGTGTACTGCAGTTCTCTCGCACCATGTCTGAGGATTGAAAATGTCTACTTCACCAGGAAGACAACCATAGAATGTGAATGAAGATGACAAGACTGAATTGGAATAAGGGAGGCATTTTCAGGATAGTAGTCTGTGACTAGTAGAGTGACAGAGTGATCACTGATGGGACCACAGTTATTTCTAACATATTAATTGACTTGAATGATAGAAGTGAATGAGCTAATACAAAGTTTGTAGGTGACATTAAAAAGTGGGTAGAAGGCAAGTAGTGGGGATAATACAAAGACTCTGAGAAGATTATAGGAACACAGGAACAGGAGTAGGCTATTCAGTCCCTCAAGCCTGTACCACGATTGAATTAGATCATGGCCTAACTCCATATACCTTTGGCCCAATTCCCTTAATACCTTTGCTTAACACAAAATTATTGATCTCAGATTTAAAATTAACAACTGATCCTACATCCACTGCCAATTATGGAAGAGAGTTTAATACATCAACCATTCTTTGTATATAGAAGTGTTTCTTAACATTTCTCCTGAACAGGAGCTCTTCATCAGGAACGCGAGGTGGGGGGCGGCCCAAGGGGGCTGAGAGATAAATGGGACTGGGGTGGGGCTGGGGGGAAGGTAGCTGGGATGCGATAGGTGGATGAAGGTGGGGGTGATGGTGATAGGTCAGAGCGGATAGATGCGAAGGAAGATGGACAGGTAGGAGAGGTAGTCCAAGAGGGTGGTGCCAAGTTTTTTTTTTAGATTACTTACAGTGTGGAAACAGGCCCTTCGGCCCAACAAGTCCACACCGACCCGCCGAAGCGTATACCACCCAGACCCATACTCCTACGTTTACCTCTTCACCTAACACTACAGGCAATTTAGCATGGCCAATTCACCTAACCTGCACATTTTTTGGATTGTGGGAGGAAACCGGAGCACCCGGAGGAAACCCACACAGACACGGGGAGAATGTGCAAACTCCACACAGAGAGTCGCCTGAGGCGGGAGTTGAACCCGGGTCTCTGGCGCTGTGAGGCAGCAGTGCTAACCACTGTGCCACCGTGCCACCCACTAAGTTGGAGGTATGGATCTGAGATAAGGTGGGGGAGGTGAAATGAGGAAACTGGTGAAATCAACATTGATCCCGTGTGGTTGGAGGATTCACTTCCCACAGGGAGTGCTGGAGAAACTCAGCAGGTCTGGCAGCATCTGTAGAGAAAAGCAGAGTTAATGTTTCAAATCTAGCGATCCTTCATCAGAATTGTTTCAAAAGAAGTGGTGCAATGTATGCACAGACTCTTTTTGCCTACACAGAATAAGGTTCAGTTAATGAATATATGTAGCTTCTAGCACATGCAAATGAAACACATTGCAAGTCAAATTGATAATCTTAAATTCATTTGTTATAGAGTCATAAAGATGTACAGCATGGGAACAGACCCTTCGGTCCAACTTGTCCATGCCGACCAGATATCCCAACCCAATCTAGTCCTACCTGCCAGCACCCAGCCCATATCCCTCCAAACCCTCCCTATTCATATACCCATCCAGATGCCCTTTAAATGTTGCAATTGTACTAGCCTTCACCACTTCCTCTGACAGCTCATTCCTTACATGTACCACTCTCTGCGTGAAAAAGTTACCCCTTAGGTCTCTTTTATATCTTTCCCCTCGCACCCTAAACCTATGCCCTCTAGTTCTGGACTGTCCCACCCCAGGGGAAAGACCTTGCCTATTTATCTCCTCCATGCCCCTCATGATTTTATAAACCTCTATAAGGTCACCCCTCAGCCTCCAACAATTTAGGGAAAACTGCCCTAGCACTTTAACCCTCTCTCTATAGCCCAAATCTTCCAATTCTGGCAACATCCTTGTAAATCTTTTCTGAACCCTTTCAAGTTTCATAACATCCTTCCGATAGGAGGGTGACCAGAATTGCATGCAATTTTCCAAAAGTGGCCTAACCAATGTCCTGTACAACCGCAACATGACCTCCCAATTCCTGTACTCAATACTCTGACCAATAAAGGAAGTTTAATCCTTATTACTATCTGGATGTTTTTGAAAATATTATTCTGTAGTAAAGTTACAACTATTGCTGGATACTATGTCATGAGTTTTGCAAGTGTCGTGATGGACTTGGGGAAGTATGCTGGTTCATTTTCCCCACTACTCCTGAGGTTGTCACAAAGTTATGAATTTAATCAAATTACTCGAAGTTTCACACAGGCAGCATTGACTTCAAAGTGCACCCAATGTCAGGAGTGTGGAGGGGGTGAATTTTAAGATAGAATTCTTCAGTCTCCTCCTCCTCCTCCTCACTCTAGAGTATTTTATTACTGAATTCATGGTGTGAAGAGGAACACAAATGAAATCATTAACAACTATAATTTGCTAGCATTCACATTGCTTTACTAAGATTTAGTGGGAGATGTGAACATAAATGTCAAGCTTTCAACAGCTTATTCACACATTGATGCAGAGGTTGCTGCAGTACGAGCTCAGTGCTTTGCATGTTTTCACATAATTATGTGTGTTTGCCTACGTAACAATAATCACCACACTCTAAATACAAAAAATCATTTTTAGCGTAGAGGTGTTTGAAACTTGTCGACAAAGTGCAAAGTGGTAAATAAATGGAATATATCTTTATTGTATTGGTACAGCAAATAACAGGCATACTTGCAATGGTTTACTGTTGCTTCACAGTACATCTATACTTAAACTTTATTTTCCAATGTTTGTCTCCTCTTCTCCCATCTTATCCTGACTCTTGCAGGGCAGACTTGAACAGTTTGAGCAGCAGTCCTTAGATACCTTGCTTGCATAGGCCTGTATTTTCAGATCACAGTATCAAGAATGGAAGAATTTGGAAGGGCAACATGTATTGGCACAGGCTTAGAGGGCTGAAGGGCTTGTTCCTGTGCCTAGTTCTAATGATGCTGCACAAACAAATGCCACTCAGTTTGTGCTTTTCCAAAAGAAACAGTTGAATTAATCCCACTGCTCTGTTCCTTCCCTTTCGCACTATGTTGTTTTCCCCTTCAACTACTCATCAAATTCCCTTTTAAAATTACTACTAAATCTTCACTTTTCACACAGCTCATTTCATTTTATAATGATTTGTTGCACAAAATTATCTCCATCCCTGTCTCTGACACATAGTCCCTCATTTCTTTTGCCTATCACTCTAAATCTATGTCCTTTCGTTCCTGACCCTTCTGGCACTGCTCACAATTTTTCCCTATTTCATCAGTAAAAGACATTATAACCAAATGTGGTAAGGCTCATGCAGAAGGTACTGGGTAGTGTACAAAAGGCAGAAGCCTGGGGCCAAGCACAGAGCTGTATCCTCTCACTGTTATTTATGTTTCTTATTTTCTAAATTAAAACCTAACTGCTGTGCGAGATATTAATTTTGATATATGATGCCTGAAGTGAGAGCGACTTACAATGCATAGTACATGATTATATCATTCTAAAATATCCCGTTGTGCTTCACAGTTGGATAATTTTTGAAATGTTGTCCACTCCTTAAGAAAGATACATTCAATTTGTGGGATGAGGGGGGAGCAGTGTTGGTGTGGGGTGGGTGCAGTGCAAAAAATTGAAAAAATGAGTCGGTTTGCACATATTAGGCTTGTATTCACCAAGTAAAAAAGATCAAGGGATTGGGGTCTTGTGATGCAGTGGGCATGTCCCTACCTCTAGACCAGAAGGTCCAGTTGAAGTCCTACCTGCTCCAGAGGTGTGTCACAATATCTTTGAACAGACTGATTAAAAATATCTGAAAGATTAAGGAATGATCTAATTGAAATGTTTAAGGTTATTGAAGGAATTGTTAGGGTAGAGTAAGTGAAATTTTTACCTCACATGGTATACATAATTTTAAAACCAGAGTGGGCTGTTCAGGGATGATATCTGGGAGCCTTCATACACACAAATTCAGAGGAAATCTAGAACTCTGTCTCATGAAATGCTGTTGAAACTGAGAGTCACTTGAAAATTTTAAAACTGAGATTGTTAGATTTTTGTTTGACAAGAGCATGAACAAAGGTGGGAAAATGGAGTTAAAGTTCATGTCAGTTGTGATCAAATTAAATAGCCGCACATATTGAAGGAATTGAATGACTTGCTGTTGGATAAACAAATGTGGTAGTTATTTTACACACAGCAAGATTCCCTAGAAGGCAATAAGGTGACTGACCAGATAATTTATTTCTGCTGGTTCTCACAAATGAAAAATTCCCACACACCCGAAAAACGTCTTGCCTTTTTAAAAAATAAATTTCAACCTGTCCAATAGACGTATAAAATCACTGAAATGAATTTTTGGAAAATCCTTTGCATTTATAGAGCTCTATTATTTTAAAATGTTTTTAAGCAATAGTCATGACAACTGCATAAGTGGCCATGTCTGGGAGATACATGTCAGAACCTTCAACAGCTGAAAGAGAAAAGGCAGGTTCATGGTTGAGGTGCATGTGAAACTGACAGACAGGATGAGACCAGCTTGTCCATCAAACCTGCAACATGCTCCATCATGACAACCAATGGTTATGATGCTCATGATCATCCATCTCCCAGCTTTGTTTGCCACATAATTTCCTGGATGATATAGAAAACAGCAATGGAAAAACAATCGGCCAACTCAGGAGTGTTTTAACATTCATCAATGTTGAAACGAGAGGTCTGATTTGGCAACATTTTGCCAGCTTTTCCTCTCTCAAGTAATTAGAGATCTGCTCTGTATTTCCAACACTTTCTACCCTTATGTACAGGTCAAGGACTTGTTTGATAAAGTACTATCTGAAGGTGGCTGCAATTTCAGTTCCTGTCCACGATTATGTGATTATTCAGATGATTCAGAAGCAAGACTGTGCCTCTTAAACAGTTTGGTCAGCACTGATCCCTGCCTGGTCTTCTCGGCCTTTTTTTTCTCATTGCGTTTGCAAATATTTCCTAAGTAACAGTTAGGTGCTTGTTTAATGTGAGATTTGACAAGCTTTTACATGCTTAAAGTTTGAAACAATGGCATGACACGATCCGTGTGACTCTATCTTTACTTTGCTCTGCAAGTGATTTGTTCAGCAATTTTTGAGAAACTCAGTCAAACAGCACAAGATTTTTCCCATTGTTTCTCACTTTTGTTTGTAGCCCAATAACAGAACAAAGCTATTTTTCCACTTTCCCATCAAACTCTCCTATGGCAAATACAGCATGGGTTAGATACAGAGTAAAGACCCCTCCAGTATGCCTTAGTCATTAACCATTTAGACCTGTTTGAGTGAAACTGCTAATCAGTTACTGATGGTTGTGCTGCAACCTGTGGCCACTATCCTAAGTTCATTTCACAAAGGACCTTGCAATCACTAGGCAAAGGAGAGTGTTAATTAGTAATTTGGAAGGAAAGATACTTTATGGTAAATTATATTAGAATGATACTCTGTGAAAGGAGACCATTCAGACCATTGTGCTGCTCCTGTTAGAAAATAGGAGCAGCACAATTTGTTCCACTTTATTGTGGTGCATTCATTATATTGTTAAGATATACAGGTGAAGGGCTGTGTTTTTTAAGTACCACAAAAACTGATGGGCCATATGGGTAGTAGGCACGAAGCAGGCATACAGAATGCTTAATCTTGTAAATAAGCCAAGTATCAAAGAAGAATTAGTGTTTTGTTTCATACCTTCGCCAACTGGTGTGGGATCAATTTAACACCATTTGCTCTGTTCTTTCTTGATTGCATAGCAGATTTTTCCACGATTAATCCAATTTTCTTTTGGAAGTTAGAATATGTTAAAAATCTTAGATCTACCCCACATCCTATTAATGTTTCAATGGTAAATTGTTATGTTTGCACTTCTAATGGAAAGTACCTACGGTAATTTTATCAAAACAATTACCTCCAATGATAGTAAGCAATAAGATCATTGGCTGGATGGACTAATTATAGCATGACATGTTTACATAGGCAATGTCTTTTGTGAATGTGGACAGAATGAAAATATATATTTAAAAATAGTGTGAAGTTACTTTAAAATGTTTATAGCATTCAATTACATCCTTTTGTCCCAATCTATTTAGCCCTAACCCTGTAACTGTATTTCACCTGAAAGACATAATCTTTTTGTGCAGTGCAAAGGAGGATTAGCTGGTAGCACTGATTCTGAGCATTCTGAAACATTTTATTGAATTTGTTGGCCTGTCAGAGATTCCTACATACAGCAAGACACCTTTTCCCATAGTAGAGAAAACCCTGTAATACATTGTGTCAGAAGAGATGCTGTAGAATCACTTGAGATGATTAAAAGGCTCTTGAATTTGTCATTTGTTTTCTACACTGTTGACTGTTCCCAGCCTTTGAGTGTTTTCAGGTACTGAAAATTTGATTTGTAATGAAGAAAAGGAGAATCATCGTCAAGGATGAGTTGCTAGAGAGTTAGCTGTCACAAGATTTAAGACTACATAGCCCAATAATAATAGCATAATTAAGTTACTGCTTAGACATGTAGGATGCAGGAACTATTGGATTCAGGTTGTGTTGTGTGCAATGTCAAGTCTTGAGTCTAGTCTGAGATGATGAATCTGACAGATTTAATTTTTGTACCCTCAATAGCTTGTTGCCTTAAAGTGAATTTCCCGAAAAGTTATTAAATCAGGAAGGGTCACAGATATGACACCCTATCAATGCTGAGTAAGCTGACCTCCATTTTGGTTACAGAAGGATCACTATATTAAGGAGAAGGATGGCAGCCTGTGATCACCATTCTGTGACCCCCTCCATAATGCCTTTGTAGATGTTTGGTTGAGGACAGAATTGATACTGCTTGACTCAGCCTTAAGTGAGTAAATGGTCTGTCAGTGTTCACAGGATAACCACATATATGAGGAACAAGTACTGGACAGAACTATATCTAAAGAGGCAGAAAGCAATAAAATTAGATGGAAAATAGTAAATATGATCTGTTTCAGTATAAACCTAATCAGCCTGTAAAAATTAAAAAGGCACAAAATACTGTGGCAAAGGTTTGATGGTGCCCCGAATCAGTCATATAAGGTCTTCTCTTCAAGCGTTTGGCCACTTGTGATAATATGTTTGACGTGTCAATTTGTTTAATAACATTTATGTGAAGCACCTTATACACCTTGCTGTCGAAAAAGCATTGTTACATATCAAATGACCAGGAATATCATCATGATATGTCCAGTCAGATTATTTCATTCTTAGAGGTTGTTGCTTTATAATGTTTGCCATGACCGCATTTGCAGGAGGAGGAAGGAGAATCTTCTGTACAAAATCAGCACAGTTTGGTTGAAAAGGCATGTTGTAAGTAAAAACAAAATCTTCTGAACTTACAGAGTAGTTCACTTAATACCGGAAAGGGTAGAATGTCTGGTTAACTTTCAAGGCAGAGCTATCAGTCTAGCTCAGAGTCATTCCTTGATTCATTTATCAGAGTCCAGTTACTGCTTGCTCTTAACATCAACTGATTTTTTCTGTTGAAGACGTTTGGCAGAGTTCTTCACAGTTGCTCAAAATTTCATGGAATCGCAACAGGAGATGTGTACACTGTTGGAAAAACATGAGTTGTAATATATTTATGATATATTATCATATTATCAGCATATCATATGTGTGTTGATTCATGGATTAAATCAGGGAAATGGTACAAGTGAGGATCATGATTTAATTTTAGAGAGAATGTCTTTTGGAACTCTCACAATAAAATGTTAAGATCGTTATTGTAGACTTAAGTGGAATCCAGTGACACCAGATATTTCATTTTTAATAGGCCTATCTAAGAGACTTGCTGCTCAATAATTTCACTGAGGTCATTGTTCAAATGCATATCAATCTATCTTTATGGATGTTCTGTTATTAATTTATTTATTTTGTGGGATGTGGGCATCACTGGCTGGCCAGCATCTATTGCCCATCTCTAGTTGCCCCTTGAGAAGATGGTGGTGATCTGCCTTCTTGAACTGCTGCAGTCCACCTGCTGTGGGTTGTCCATTAGGGAGGAAATTCCAGGATTTTGACCCAGTGAAGGAACGGAGATGTACTTCCAAGTCAGGATGGTGAGTGGCTTGGAGGGGATCTTGGAGCTGGTGATGTTCCCATATATCTGTGGCCCTTGTCCTTCTAGATGGAAGAGGTTGTGGGTTTGGAAGGTGCTGTGTGAGAATATTTGGTGATGTTCTGCAGTGCATCTTGTAGATAGCACACACCGTTGCTATTGTGGGTTGGTGGTGGAGGGTGTGGTTGCTTGTGGATGTAGTGCCAGTCAAGGGCACTGCTTTGACCTGGATGGTGTCAAGTTTCCTGAATGTTGTTGGGGCTGCCCTCATCCAGGCAAGTGCGAAATATTCCATCACACTCCTGACTTGTGCCTTGTAGATGGTGGGCAGGCTTTAGGGAATCAGGAGGTGAGTTACTCGCTGCAGTATTCCTCGCTTCTGACCTGCTCTTGTAGCTGCTGCATTTATGTGGTGAGTCCAGTTGAGTTCCTGGCCAATGAAAACCCCCAGGATGTTGATAGTGGGGGACTCAGTGATGGTAACACCATTGAATGTCAAGGGATGGTGGTTAGGTTGTCTCTTAATGGTGATGGTCATAGCCTGGCATTTGTGTGGCATGAATGTTACTTGCCATTTGTCTGCCCAAACCTGGATATTGTCCAGATCTTGTTGCATTTAGACTTGGACTGCTTCAGTATCTGAGGAGTTGCAAATGGTGCTGAACATTGTGCAGTCATTGGGGAACATCCACACTTTTGATTTATGCTGGAGGGAACGTCATTGATGAAGCAGCTGAAGATAGGTTGGGCATATGACACTACCCTGAGGAACTCCTGCAGAGATGTCCTGGAGCTGAGATGACTGACCTCCAATAGCCACGACCATCTTCCTATGTGTCAGGTATGACTCTAACCACTAGAGAATTTGCCCCCTGATACCGATTGATTCCAGTTTTGCTAGGGCTTTTTGATGCCACACTCAATCAAATGCAGCCTTGATGAGAAGGCTATCACTCTCACCTCACCTCTGGGATTCAGCTGTTTTGTCCCTAGCGAGAAGATTTGAGAAGATTTGTAGCTCACGTTGAGATTTTGGATGTAGGTTTGCTCGTTGAGCTTGAAGGTTCATTTCCAGACATTTTGTCACCCTGGTAGGTAACATTTTCAGTAGCTCTCAGGTGAAGCACTGCTGAAAATTCCTGCTTTTTATTTATATGTTTGTGTTTCTTTGGGTTGGCGATGTCATTTCCAGTGGTTATGTTATTTCCTGTGGTGAAGTCACTTCCTGTTCCTTTTCTCAGAGGGTGGTCCCTGTTTGAACCAAGGCTTTAATGAAGTCAGGAGCTGAATGGCCCTGATGGATCCAAACTTGGCGTCACTAAGCAAGTTATTGCTGAGCAGGTGCTGCTTGATAACACTGCTGATGACACCTTCCATCGCTTCACTGATGATCAACAGTAGACTGATGAGGTGGTATTGGGCGTGTTGGATTTGTCCTGCGTTTTATGTACAGGACATACTTGGGCAATTTTCCATTTTGATGGATAGATGCCAGTGTTGTATTGTACTGGAACAGTTTGGCTGGGGAGTGGCAAGTTCTGTTGTTGGAATGTTGTCAGGGTTTGTGGCCTTGGCAGTATCCACTGCTTGCAACTGTTTCTTGGTATCATGTGGAGTGAATTGAATTGGCTGAAGACTGGTATCTGTAATGCTGGTGACTACTGGGGAGGCTGAGGTAGATCATCCACTTGGCACTACTGGCTGAAGATTGCTGCGAAAGCTTCAGCCCTATCTTTTGCACTGATGTGCTGCGCTCTTCCGCTGTTGAGAATGGGGATATCTTTGTGGAGCTTCCTCCTCAGTGAGTTGTTTAATCATCCACCATCATTCATGACTGGATGTGGCAGGACTACAGAGCTTAGATTTATTTCATAGGTTGTGGGTATGCTTAGCACTGTCTATCACTTGTTGCTTAAGCTGTTTAGCATGCAAGTCCTATTTGGTGGCTTCACCAGGTCGACATTTCATCTTCAGGCATGTCTGGTGCTGTTCCTGGCATGTCCTCCTGCACTCTTCAGTGAACTAGGGTTGATCCCTGTGGCTTGATGGTAATGGTTGAGTGAAGGGATATGTCAGCCATGAGGTTACAGATTGTGTTGAAGTACAATTCTGCTGCTTTTGATGGCCCACAGTGCCTCATGGATGCCTAGTCTTGAGTTGTTAGATCTGTTCGAAATCTTCCCCATTTAGCACTGTGATAGTGCCACTCAACAAGATGGAGGTTATTCTGAAAGTGAAGATGGGACTTCATCTCCAAGAGGACTATGAGGTGATCACTCTTATCAATACTGTCATGGACAGATGCAAATGCAACTGGCAGATTCGTAAGGCTGAGGTTGAGTATGATTTTTCCCCATTTTGGTTCCCTCACCACATGCTCCAGACCCAGTTTAGCAGCTATGTTCTTTAGGACCCAACCAGCTTGCTCTGTAATACCACTGCCGAGCCACTCTTGGTGGTAGACATTGAATCCCCCACCCAGAGTACATTTTGTGCCCCAGCCATCCTCAGTGATTCCTCTAAGTTATTGAACATGGAGGAGTGCCAATTCATCAGCTGAGGGAGGATGGTATGTGGTAAGCAGCAGGAGGTTTTCTTGCCTATGTTTAACCTGAAACCACAAGTACTTCAAGAGGTGCAAAGTCAATGTTGAGGACTCCCAGGGCAATCCTCTCCCAACTGTAAACCACTGTGCCGCTACCTCTGCTGGTGGGTCAGGACATATCCAGGGATGATGATGGTGGTTTCTGGGACATTGTCTGTAAGGTACGATTCTGTAAGTATGATGATATCAGGCTGTTCCATGACTAGTCTGTGAGACAGCTCTCCCAATTTTGGCACTAGCCCCCAGATGTTACTGAGGAGGATTTTGCAGCATCGACAGGGCTGTTTCTGCCATTGTCTTTTCCGCTGGCTAGGTTGATACCAGGTGATCCGTCCAGTTTCATTTTTTTGAGACTGTAGTAATTGATGCAACTGAATGGCTTGCTACGCGAGTTCAGAGGGCAATTGAGAGTCAACCATGTAGGCCAGATCAAATGAGGATGGCAGATTTCCTTCTCTGAAGGGCCAATTGGGATTTTTCAACAATCAACATGGTTATTAGTAGATTCTTATATCCAGACTTTTTTTTATTGAGTTCAAATTCCACCATCTGCTGTGGCGGGATTCGAATCTGGGTATCCAGAACATTAGCTGGGTCTCTGGATTAATAATCTATCGATAATACCATTGGGCCATCACCTTTCTTTGCCATGTCCCATGACTCCAATGGTATTCCTGGCAATGAGAAATGGCCATAATTATATCCCTTTTTCTCATAGGCAACCCCAACTCCAACTTTTTTGCCAGTCGAAAAGCTAATTTTATCAAGTTCTTCCCTCATAAATTAGTTAATTTGTTGCTGAGATATAGAATTTCAGAGAGTCTTTGGTATCTAATAATTGTACCTTCATATTCTTCAAATAGAGTCATAGAGATGTACAGCACGGAAACAGACTCTTTTGTCCAACTCGTCCATGCCGACCAGATATTCCAACCCAATCTAGTCCCATTTTCCAGCACCTGGCCCATATCCCTCCAAACCCTTCCTATTCATATACCCATCCAGATGCCTTTTAAATGTTGCAATTGTACTAGTCTTGACTACTTCCTCTGGCAGCTCATTCCATACACATTCTCCCCTCTGCGTGACAAAGTTGCCCCTTAGGTCTCTTTTTTATCTTTCCCCTCTCACCCCAAACCTATGCCCTCGATTTCTGGATTCCGCCACCCCAAGGAAATGACTTTATCTATTTATCCTATCCATGCTCCTCATGATTTTATAAACTTCTATAAGGTGACCCCTCAGCCTCCAACACTCCAGGGAAAACAGTCCCAGCCTATTCAACTTCTCCCTATAGTTCAAATCCTTCAACCCTGGCAACATCCTTGTAAATCCTTTCAGAACCCTTTCAAGTTTCACAACATCCTTCCATTAGGAAGGAGACCAGAATTGCACACAATATTCCAACAGTGGCCTAACCATAGGGTCACAATGTCATAGAGATGTACAGGACGGAAACAGACCCTTTGGTCCAACACATCCATGTTGACCACATATCCCAACCCAATCTAGTCCCACCTGCCAGCACCTGGCCATATCCCTCCAAATCCTTCCTATTCATATACCCATCCAGATGCCTTTTAATTGTTGCAATTGTACCAGCCTCCACCATTTCCTCTGGCAGCTCATTCCACACAAGCACTACTCTCTGCATGAAAAAGTTGCCCCTTAGGTCTCTTTTATATCTTTCCCCTCTCACCCAAAACCAATGCCCTCTAGTTCTGGACTCACCCACCCCAGGGAAAATACCTTGTCTATTTACTCTATCCATGCGCCTCATGATTTTATAAACTTCTATAAGGTCACCTCTCAGCCTTCGACATTCCAGGGAAAACAGCACTAGCCTATCCAACCTCTCCCTATAGCTCAAATCCTCCAACCCTGGCAACATCCTTGTAATTCTTTTCTGAACCCTTTCAAGTTTCACAACATCCTTCCATTCGGAAGGAGACCAGAATTGCACGCAATATTCCAAAAGTGGCCTAATCAATGTCCTGTACAGCCGCAACATGATCTCCCAACTCCTGTACTCAATACTCTGACCAATAAAGGAAAGCATACTAAACGCCTTCTTCACTATCCAATCTACCTGCGACTCTACTTTCAAGGAGCTATGAACATGCAGTCCAAGGTCTCCGTGTTCAGCAACACTCCCTAGGACCATGAAGTGTATAAGTCCTGCTGAGATTTGCTTTCTCAAAATGCAGCACCTCGCATTTATATGAATTAAACTCCATTTGCCACTTCTCAGCTCCTTGGCCCATTGGCCCATCTGATTAAGATCCCGTTGTAATCTGAGGTAACTTTCTTCGCTGTCCATTACACCTTCAATTTTGGTGTCATTGCAAACTTACTAACTATATTTCTTATGCTCACATTAAAATTATTTATATAAATGCTGAAAATTAGTGGACCCAACACTGATCCTTATGGAGAAAGTGAGGACTGCAGATGCTGGAGATCAGAGCTGAAAATGTGTTGCTGGAAAAGCGCAGCAGGTCAGGCAGCATCCAGGGAACAGGAGAATCGACGTTTCGGGCATAAGCCCTTCTTCAGGAGGGCTGAAGAAGGCACTCCACTGGTTACAGGCCTTCAATCTGAAAAAGAACCCTCCACCATCACCCTCTGTCTTCTACCTTTGAGCCAGTTCTGTATCCAATGGCTAATTCTCCCTGTATTCCATGTGATCTAATCTTGCTTACCAGTCTCCCATGGACAATCTTTTTTTTATAATATATTTTTATTCAGAAAAAATAGATTTTTAAATATTACAACAAATACAAAACAATGCAATTCAAAACAGTACAAAAATAGTACAAAACTAAACCCAAATAATAAAAAAAATTCCCCAACCCACCCTCCGAAACGAATGTATAAACATAT
>NC_057743.1:26907348-26952117 GCF_004010195.1 Chiloscyllium plagiosum
AGACCACCCATAGGCATAGCCTCTGATTTAGCAAAATTAATCTTATACCCTGAAAAAGCGCCAAACACGTGACTGCATTGTATCAGGCAAGGCACTGAGACTGCTGGATTTGTCAAGAAAATTAGAACATCATCTGCATACAGCGAGATCTTGTGTAATTTTGACCCCACTTCTGGAGCTGATATATTGAGATCCCCACTAATGGCCTCCACCAACGGTTCAATCACCAACGTAAAAAATAATGGTGAAAGGGGACAGCCCTGCCGGCTGCCCCTAGAAATATTAAAATTGCTTGATCGTACCCCGTTGGTAATGACTGCAGCGAGAGGTACACTGTAGAGAACCTTTACCCATCTTATGAAAACTTCGCCCAGACCAAACCGGTCTAGAGTATAGAAAAGGTACCGCCACTCAATTCGATCAAATGCCTTCTCTGCATCTAAAGAGATCATCAATCCCTGTATTGACTGCAGTTGGCATGCTTGAATTACATTAAGCAGCCTCCTAACATTATTGGAGGATCTGCGACCCTTTATGAAGCCCGTCTGATCCTCTTTAATAATAGAGGGTAACACAGTTTCCAGCCTTAACGTGAGAGCCTTAGAGGGGATCTTGAAAGTGCACATTTAAGAGCGAGCTGGACCTGTATGAAGCACAGTCTTCCGGATCCTTCCCTTTTTTGAGGATAAGTGAAATATTGGCCTCTCTCAGAGATGGTGGGAGACACTCATGACTGTATGAATCATTAAACATATTCAGCTACGGGCCTGACAGTATACTTATAGAATTCACTGGGAAGTCCGTCAGGACTGGGCGCCTTTCCACTCTGGGAAGCTTCGGATCTCTAAAAAAGGATTCCATTTTGGCCTGCCCCTTCTCACAATTTTCAGACTGATATAACTTAGAGTAGAATCTCTGGAACGCCACATTAATCTTTTTAGAATCACATGTTAAGTTCCCAGACCCTTCCCTAATCATTGTAATGGTTTGTGGGGCACTTCTCTTTCTGGCAAGGTATGCTAAGTATGTGCCTGGCTTGTCACCATGCTTGTATAACCTTTGCTCTGCAAAAACCAGCTCCTTCTTTGTCGTCTGTGTGAGCATAGAATTTAGTGTAGACCGCAGTGCCGTAATCCTCTGTAGTTTGACCAACGAGGGTCTGTCAAAATAGGCCTTCTCGGTTGCCTTCAATCGTGCTTCAAGGAGACGTTGCTGCTCACCCTTCTGCCGCTTCCTACTGGTGGAATATGAAATAACTAACCCCCTGGCATAAGCTTTGGCAGTTTCCCAGAGAACAGATGTGCTATCACCGAGCCTATGTTGATGTCTAGGAATGCCTGAAATTCCCTAGAGAAATACTCCACAAACTTGCTGTCCATGAGAATAAAGGGATCCATTCGCCAGTACCTTGAATCCACTGTAACATCCTTAATCTTAACCATGAGGTACACTGGAGCATGATCAGAGATGGCAATATTACCATCGCACAGGATGCCACCAGATCCAGGGTTACCGCAGGGGTCAGAAAAAAAATCAATCCTCGTGTGACATCTGTGCAGATTGGAGAAAAACGTGAAATCCCTACCTATAGGGTGGAGACACCTCCAGACGTCCACCAACTCTAATTCCCCACACAAACCCAATAACCGTTTAGTTTGTGCAGAGGGTATCGAGGGACCTATTGGCAGCCTGTCTACTGTGGGGTCCATGAGGCAGTTAAAATCTCCCCCTATAAAATAAGAAGAAACACCCCATAGAATATCAATATGAATAAAACAACATTCTTTTATATAAAAAATGGGAATAAATACCCCACCCATCCTTTGATATGTCCTAACTTAGAAATTTAAAATGTACATCTTAACCACCGCCAGACATAGTTTGAACCAAATTATTATCAATAGAGAGAAAAAAGGGGGGAACAACAAAGCTTCAACCGGATTTCCTCCATTTCTTTTACAGAATGATAAACGCATACCCAAGACACAATATTCATACATACTGCAATTGTTTAAATTAGGTTAGTTTGTCCACAAAGTCTCTTGCCTTCTCCGATGTGTCAAAGAGATGCATGGATCCATCTAAGGTGATCCGAAGCACTGCCGGATATCTCAGGTAGTACTGAATCCCAAGCTCCTTCAATCTTCTCTTGACACCATCATACGATTTTCGTTTCTGGATCACCGCCGCTGAAAAGTCCTGAAAAAGCATGATCTTAGACCCCTCGTAAATTAGGGCCTTTGGATCCTTCCCCTGGAGTCTGGACCATGACTCTCTCTCCTTATCCCGGTAATGATGGAACCGCACCAGGAAAGGATGAGTGCGTTGACCCAGACCCGACCTCCGCGCTGCGACCTGGTGAGCCCTCTCTATCTTCAATCCTCTCATGCCAGTCTCCAAGTCAAGGAATTTCGGAAGCCAATCTTCAACAATTCCATAGGCCGCTCACCTTCCTTACCCTCAGGCAGACCGATGATCTGAATGTTTTTTCTCTTGCCCCTGTTTTTAAGATCATCCACTTGGTCACGCAAATTACGAACCTGCGTCTTCAGGGCTTGGATCTCATCCTTGAATGAACTGGCACCAGCTTCCACCGCTGTGACCCTGTGCTCCACCTCATCCGTCCTCTTCTCCAGGTCTCCCAACTGCTGCTCATGCTTCTGCAGCATGAGAGAGACTGGAGCCAGTTTCTCTTCAATCTGTTTCCCCAGCATCTCGCGAGATTTCAAGAGCTGGTTCACCAGGTCTTGAGCTGCAGACCCGGCCTCGGATGCTCCTCCCCCATTTTTAGGCATTTCTGGACAGCTGAAAATACAGGTAAGTCAAGTTTTAAATGTTTCTTGGGGCTCCACAATCTTTCCAACGCCCCAAGAAATCCTGATGACCTAGATTGGGCGGGTTAAAGGATCGTCCTGCTCCTGCTGTGATGCGAAGCTCTGCAGTGTGATCTTCTCAGATCGCTGCCATCTTAGATCCACCCCCCCCCCCCCCATGGACAATCTTGTCGAACATTTTACTGAAGTCCATACAGATCACGTCTACCACTCTGCCCTCATCAATCTTTTTTGTTACTTCTTCAAAAAGCTCAATCAAGTTCATGAGATATGATTTCCCATGCACAAAGCCATTCTGACTATCTCTAATCAGTCCTTGCCTTTCCAAATATGTGTACATCCTGTACCTCAGGATTCCCTCCAACAACTTGCCCATTACCGACGTCAGGCTCACCAGTCTATAGTTCCCTGGCTAGACCTTATCACTTTTCTTAAATAATGACACTACATAGGCCAACCTCCAGTCTTCCGGCATCTCACCTGTGACTTTCAATGTGAGGATGCGCACAATATCGATAGGATATTCAATGGTGGGTGGAAAGGAGAATCATAATGGATAAATGTACACAAACACCCACACATCCCCCCAACCACTACAAATGTATCCATGCACACATGTTCAATATTTGGCACTGATGAGAAACACCTTGGTTATTTCATCTTTCCATGGCTCATAGGTACTAATTGGTCGGACTGATTGTTAGCCTCACTGTCCTAGCTCAGAGCAGCTTACTCCGCATAGATTGACAATTGAATATTGATCTATTTCAAACCTACTACTGCTCTGACACCATTCAGAATGCAGATAATGCGAAGCTATTGGATTTTTCTCATGTTGTTGAGGGAAACAGGTACTGAGAGCCATCTGAGGGCAAACGAGGAGTATGATCAACACTTTTGTCATAGTAATTGAAGTTAAATTAAGATCCTAAACTAGTGAACAGTTAAGATCCTACAGTAGACTTCACCAGTTTCCTCATTTCCCCTTCCCCACCTTAGCCCAGTTCCAACTTTCCAGCTCAGCACCATCCTCATGACCTGTCATATCTGCCAAACTTCCTTCCCACCTTTCTGCTCCCCCCTCGACTCTGACCTATCACCTTCATCCCCACTTCCATCTACCTATTGTACTCTTGGCTACCTTCTCCCCAGCCCCACCCCCCCTCCCATTTATCTCTCCACGCTGGAGGCTCCCTGCCTGCATTCCTGATGAAGGGCTTTTGCCCAAAACGTCGATTTTCCTGCTCCTCGGATGCTGCCTGACCTGCTGTGCTTTTCGAGCACCACTCTAATCTAGACTCTGATCTTCAGCATCTGCAGTCCTCACTTTTGCCTAGTTAAGACCCTACAGCATTCCTTCCAATAATGAAACTTAGAAGCCTTCAGCAGGTCTAGGATAATGTTTTGGCCTGAATGGCAAATGGAAGGTAATGTTCGTACCAAATAGATGGTAAACAATGGCCATCTTGTTCTTTCTGGCAATACCAGTGGTCACTTCTGGCAATACCAGCAATTTTATGATCCATTCGAAATGGTCGGAAGAACGTTGTGATGAGTTTTCATATAACTATATGTTTTGTTAGGCTATTTAAATATTTTATAGTCAGTGACATGTGGGGTCTGGTAAGGATGGTAGATTTTTTTCTTTAAAACATATCAGTGAACCATTTGGGTTTTTAAAATACTCCAGTAACTTTATGGTAATTTTTATGTATATCAGCTATTCACTTCCAGACTTTTTAAACTGAATTCAAATTGCCAAACTACCATGCTGGGATTTGAATCTACCTTTGCTGGATTATTGGTTCAGTAATATGATCACTGCGGACAGAGGAAAGTCTCATTTTCAGAAGATTCATGCAGATAGAACAGTTGTTGAGCACAATGGCTTGTTTCTGTTCTAAAAATTTTGCAGTCCTTATGATCTTAGTTGTTAGGATGCCTCGGATATGCTGAAAGAACACAGCAGTTTATTAATATTACATTAGAGAAATGATTTATTCTGTAATGAAATGCTAAATTATTCAGATTACATGTAGAAATGGATAATTTATTATGCAAAACTTATACTTATTAATAGAATTCCAATTTATTCTATCGTTAGAAGTAATTAGACTTAGGATGCATTTAAATTGCTTTGCTAGAAAAGTTGCATTTAACAGTGTAATAAATTATTTTATAATCTCTTCAGAAGCTGCACTGTTTCAATTTACAATGAACTGAAACTTTGGAATTACCTTTCTTGAGCTCTCACAGTGGCACTGACACTCATTGTATTGCACTGTGCAGATCAAGAAGGTCCCAGCTTTAATTCCCAGTCTCTGCTGTGTTAGCTTGCTTCACTTCAGTGGCAGTGAGAATATAAGTGTCTTTTCTGCATCACTTGGGTTGGAAGGGGGTGAGAGTCAGCCAGACTGCTCACTCTGCACTATACCAAATGTGTGTATGGAGGTCAGGCACCAGTCGTGTTAGGGTGTGATGCCCTCTGTGACTGGATACACTGCTGACAATTAGTATCAGCTTACACAACTAAAAGCTTATCAGTGATACTCGAGGATATTTAGCAATCAACAAACTCAGGCAGTGTCAGCACATTTATGTGATGAAGAAACAAAAGAACATAATCTAAATGAAGAAAACAAGCAATTCAGATAGCTCTTATTGTCAGCCCTTGTACATGTTGAGTGCACTTTTTTTCAGAAATTTAGTCAAGAGCTAAGGCTCTTAGTGCAAAGTACTAATGAAGCTGGAGTGTGGAGCAGAAAAGATGGAGATTAGGGATCGTCAAAATTGATTATTGGATGTGGAAAGTTGTGCCATTTAGGAATCTTGAAGAATTAAGTCTTGAAGTCAACATAGTGAAGATTTGTGGCATATGATTACTGTGGAAACAAATGCGTTGATAGATGAGGGAGAACCAGGCTGTTCAAAGGAACAGTATGCATAGAATCTATGAAATTAGAAGAGATAAGAAAGTTTGACGCATGGAAATTATAGAAAGGTTATAGATTCCAGAAATGAAAGAGAGGTTGCTTATCTGATTTGAGAGGGAGCTGTTTTAAAAAAATTGGAATGAGATGAGATAGTATTGAGACCTGGACAGAACATAATTCACTATTATGAATTTCTTCAGTCAGGCTCATGCTTTCACCTATTAACAGCTTCCTGTAAAGATGTGATTGTCTTTAATGAACTATTTCATTAAGATCCAGTTGTAACTGGAGTGATTAAATAGACCCAGGATACAAATGTTACAAGTTGGTTCTTTATTTTTTAATAAGCAGTTGATAGCATTCCTGTTCCAAGTATAGGATTTTGTTGCCAGCAGATTTATCAGGATTAATTCAATTAAATAATTATGAACAGTCAGATAGAGTTGTTTGGATCAGGATGTATACATTGGTTAAAAGTGTTTTGTGATATTAATAAGAACCATATCTATACGCTTGCATGAGATTTCTATGTCCAGTGTGTTTATGTAAGGACATCTATGAGATTCACGAATGTAGTGGAGTGGAGAACTACATGTGATTCTCCTATGATTCTCCCTAACTTTACTAGGCTGACTGAATGTATGTCAGATTGGAAACCAACAGGAAATTAATTTCTTAAAACAACAGGCCATTTATTTCTAGGAATATGGAACTCAAAAGTGCCGCCGTCACTGCTTGTAGTCTTGACTACTGCTTTTACTGAATACAAACCCGTCGATCAAGAGTCGCACTCTTATTTCTGAGGCAGAACACAATATATTCAGGCTCCACTCTGATCACAATCAAGATTGACACTTGAATGTAGAGCAAACCAAAACAGAAACATAAAAACAGAAATGGACACACTGATTGTACTGGTCCTCCATTTAGAAGTATACAAACAGAGTCAGGTCAGTAGGCCTCATTTAGCAGTTTTGCTGTACTTTCCTTCTGGGAAAGGAGCCCTTCATTGGAGATACTATGTTTTCAAGGAAAGAAAATATATATTCACAGATGCTGTTTCCTGCTGTTCACTCCATCAGCTGTGTTTTCCATTCTCCACCTCTTTGGAGAAGCAAAATAAAGAAACCCCATTGATAGTTGATGACATTGTGAAAGGTTCCTAAAAGATGGACAAGCAATCCAGAGAAGTTCCAAAGCTTTAGTAATTGGTCCAAAATACCTTGTCTTCTGCTATAGATTTGTACTTTTCCAAATTGTGGCTAACACCTTTTAGAAAATGTTCTTAACATGAAGTGTAACCCTTATACAAAGAATTATTGTTTCCTCGATCAGCAGGTTATCTATCTTCTGTGAAAAAATAAAGCTTCCACATATCCAACCTTACTCCCTGTTTTCTCAGTTGAAGTTTTGCTGTCATAATGGTCAGCTGGAATATTAAACTGAGGTCCTGCTCGTCTTCTGAACTGAATATGAAAGGTCCCTTGGTACTATTTGAAGAATAGGATTCTGGTATCCTTGTCAATATTTCTTCCTCAGTAACCTCACTACAAATGGATTTTTAAAAAACCAAGAAGGTCAGTCAGGCAGAATCAGTCCATTCAGAAACCCCTGTTGTCTGCTCTTGCTGAGGTTATTGCTATCTAAATGCTTTTCAGTGGTTTATGATTTATGTTTCCAATTACTGATGTACAACTCATGCTCTGTAGTTTGCTGGGTTTGCTTTGTCACTTTTCTCGAAAATAAGTACATTGTTAGCTCATTCTGAATCCAAAGAGATCTCTTGTATGCTCTGTGGCTCCCACCCAGTGACTGTTGATATTGTCCCAAGTGTCTTCTAACAACTTTATGGTCTTAAGCTTTTTGAACCTGAGTCCAAGTCAAGGACATTCAGCTGTTGCTATTTAATCACAAAAGCATCAATGATGGCAGTCAGTTTCTTTGTGAAACCCCCAAGAAGTAATCATTTAGTATATTAACTATTTCTAATTCATCCTCTATTTCAACCCAGTTATCATCTTTGTTTCCATTTGATGATGTCCTCATTGTTAAATTGTTAGATGATTTAGAATCATAGAGTCATAGAGGGGTACAGCACGGAAACAGACCTTTCAGTCCAACTTGTCCATGCTGACCAGATATCCTAAATTAATCTAGTCCCATTTGCCACCATTTGTCCTATATCCCTCTAAATCCTTTCTAGAAGGGTACAAGTTTTTTTCTGTCTGCAAAGATCAGAATGTGCTATTAGATGTACCTTGGAGTACATGTAAATGTGTCACATTGTGAGCCTGACTGACAATCCTAAATTAATTATCCAGATTATCCAGCGTGTGTTGTTCAACTGCAGCATCACATCTAATGTTAGACAGTTTTGAGAGTTTTGCCAGCACACACGAGTTGGGTATGGTCATTTCCTTCCTTGATGGAAACAGCCAAAGGCACGTGCTGGCTTGATATGATCTGTTAGCCTTTGGGACATATGACCAACATGCATCTCACCAGCACTGAAATTCATATACTCATTGCTCATTTGTGTGATTGGCAGAATGTCTTTTTGGCTTGACAACAGCTGCAGTTTGCCATCTCCTCTGAAAGGCAAGATCTTCAAGGGTGTTGCATTCTCACGGTACATTATTGAATATTTAAACTCCATAATACTTGCTCAAGAGGTTAGAGTGGACTGCCAACTGAGCCAAACTTCTGCAGAGTTATGGTTAATAGTTTCCAAATGGGTGATTGTGTTTCTTGAGAACTTCATAAATTTAATTTTGAATCATAGTTTTGTTGGCAGAGAACCTACTGGGCAATTATATTCGTGTGTGGGTCCCAGGTGAACATATAAGTTACACAATGCCATAAGGATCACAGTATAACTCTGATCTGTGTTATTTATAGTAGATTAGATTAAATTACTTGCAGTGTGAAAACAGGCCCTTCGGTCCAACAAGTCCATACCGACCCACTGAAGCGCCTCCCACCCAGACCCGTTCCCCTACATTTACCCTTTCACCTAACACTACGGGCAATTTACCATGGCCAATTCACCTAACCTGCACATTTTTGGACTGTGGGAGGAAACCGGAACACCCGGAGGAAGCCCACGCAGACACGGGGAGAATGTGCAAACTCCACACAGTCAGTCACCTGAAGTGGGAATTGATCCCGGATCTCTGGCGCTGTGAGGCAGCAGTGCTAACCACTGTGCTGCCCACTAGTTATGTCCTGAGAACGGAAAGGATAAATTCATTTTGTTCAGGAAGACAACTCAAAATTTCAGAATGAGAGAGTCCTTATTAAAAGCATGGCTGCAGTAGACATGATTATACATTTACAGTTTTGTGTAGCTAAAGGATCTATCACCACTCCGAGCAGAAATGCAGAGATAAAGCATGCTCTTATTTACACATTGTGTGGTTAAAATGGGAGACATCACCCATATAGAGTAATCAAGGTGAATTATGTACAGTAGGGAGAAATTAGTAGAGGAAATGTGGATGAGGTGAGATAGAAGTAGTGTTCGAGGGAAGCTAATGTAGAGCAACAACACTAGCATATGCCAGTTGGGCCGAATGGTCTGTTTGTGTGCTGTAAATTTTATGTAAACTTTGGGTCATGTTGTAATCTCCAAGAGGCCATTGAAAGTGGGGAATGATTTCAGAAATTAGAGTTTCATAGCATGGAACATTTGACCGGAATTGGATGGGATTGACGCAAAAATAATGAATCCTTTCACTGGAGGCATGGTTTGGACTTTGCTTGGCTCTGATTGTCCTTGTCAGATAATGGGCTAGAACTGTTTCCATCTAAGTGGTGCTGAGTTATAAGTTTGTTGAAAAAGCTCCAGCATTGCTCTAACCCTTGGTTCAGTTTTTGCATTTCTCTTTATATGTATTTGTCATTTTATGAAATCAATAAAAGTTCTTAGCTGTATGACGTTCTGCAAGTGAAGTATATCTAGAATACAGACAACTCAATCAAAGCTTCAACAGCAATACTCTCAAAAATAGAACAGATGACGGCAGCATTTCCTCTCTGCACAGCTAGAACCTGGCATCATATTAAGTATATTTATGACCCACACTGAGGCATGGAGCATGCATCTGAGCTATACATTACACCTCTGTGTGCACACGCAGGCCTATCTTTCTATTTTTCAACTTACTTCCCTTAAAACCCATGGACCTGTTCTGTCATATGTCTGATGTTTTTCTTTCATTTGTCATGTGTGGGTAGCACTCTTCTCCTCCATCAGAAGATTGTGGGCTGTGCTCTTCTACACTGTTGATGGAGGCAGTGGCTTTGGATGAGATATTAAACAGAGGCTCAGCTACCCTCTTACTGGATTCAAGAAAACCCAAGATGCTATTTTGAAGAAAAACAGGGAGTTCTGCTGATATCTTGACTAATACTTTCCACTTAACCAAAGCTCTTAATTCTGTTTATGGGGTTTTTATGTCTGAAAATTGGCTGTTCCATTTCCCTGTATTACACAACTATGCTTAAAAAATATAGAGTTCATTTTAAAATGCTTTGGAATATCCAAAGTTGTGAAAAGTGCTATTCTTTATTAATGCTTCAAATGTGAGCTTTTACAGTATGTCAGGGCATTTGTGGAGGTTGGTAGGGGATGGTGGTTAATAATAGGCAAGAGTATAATAACGAAAAGAACTCAGGAGTCAATGAAAAGTGATCAGGTGGAGAGCCATTGACCCAGGGTTGCTGAGACCAACAGCACCTCAGTGATATGTACCAACTTCACACAGATCAGGAACCTCCAGTAATACACAACCACAAAATGTATATATTCAATCTGCATTAATAATATGGACTTGGGTTTGCTTTTAAAGTTTGTAGATGTCACAAAACTCAGAAATGTATTAATAATTATATGTATAATAACAAACTTAAGGAGGATATATGCATATGGATGAAATTAATAGCCAGATAGTGATTAATTTTGGAAGGAACGATGAGAAGAGGTAATATAAACTAAAAGATACAATTTTAAAGGGATTGAACAAAAGCAGAAGGACGTGGGGGTGTATGTACAAAAATTCTAAGATGGCAGGACAAGTTGATAGGGTTATTAAAAAGGCATATGAGACCCTTGGCTGTTTAAATAGGGGCATCGAGCTCAAATATTATGATAGTATTAGATCCAAAGAGGACTCATATGAAGTTACTAGAAAATAAGGTAAAACTGCTTCTGATGGTGGAAGAGTTGGTGAGAAAAAGACAGGGGTTTACAATGATTGCAGAGGGAATTTGGAGAAAAGGTATTCATATAAAGAATTGTTATGATCTAGAATGCAGTGTCTAAACAGTTGGTAGAAGCTTCTCTAATAAAAACTTTCAGCAGAAAATAAGACAAATGTTCAAAGGGGAGACATTTGTAGTAGTATGGGAAAAGAGCGGGGCAATAGAAATAACTGGATAGCCATTTTATAGAGCTGACATGGGCACAATTGGTGGAATGGTCTCCCTTTGTGCTGTGTTATTCTGTGATTCTGAGAATTAAAATGTGGCATTGATTGGAAAATATGGTTCAGTTCCAGTGAGGTGATGCATTGAGTGAGCCTAATTTGTGCATCTCAAATCCAATTAGTCTGAATCCTGTTTGTCTCTCTACAGTGTCAATGTTTAAGAACAAGCTTCAGAAAAAAAAATCAAAAATTTTCATTACAAAATTAAGTGCGAGCTTTGATCTCCCTCTTCCACCTGTGCTTATTGCATCTCTTAATATGGAAGAAAGAAGAAAACAGAATAAATATTTTATCAACTGATCATGGTGTTGTGGAACTTTCACTGTCTGGCACCCTACAGAGATCAAAATGTCAGCCACAGGATGGACACTCTGTCCCCTGCCAGCTCTCTCCTACAGGTAGCTGGTGAATTATTCTAAATTACAGCAGGTGAATGTAGCTGACACACCAGGTCTTTAAGTTATTTATGAATCAATGACTAATTTTCAGTGAAGCATCATACTTAAAACAATACTTCTGGAATCTCCCCTCGTGTCCCTTTATGATGTACCCAGTTTGAGTTGATGTTCCATAATAATCTGACATATTTCATTTCTTTCTCATATGTTCTCTCCATATCTCTCTTGATGCCACTTACTCTGGCTGGGGTACAATTGCCCTCAGGCACCTTGCCTATGTGAATCCAACAGGTGAAGTTTTGGAAAGTTGTTTAACTGGCTCAACTCTAAAATTCTCATCCTTGTATTCTTTCACCCTAACCTTGAGTGATTTAACCAGCTATAATGATCCAATTCATCCTTCCACTGAGATCAGATTACACAGGAATTGAATCTGGAACTATCCTGACTTTTTACTGTATTGAATTGTACCCTCAATCGAACCATTGGGATTAACCATGATTAGAAAGAAAGCAGAGTCTCCATTGATAGTAAACCCAAGAAACATTTCGAGTGTGTAAGAAATTTATCAATAGTAAATTATTTCCTAACTTGAAAGAAATGATTGCGATTATAAATCCAAAGGCCCACAGTATTGAAGCAAGTATGATACAAGATGAGCCATTAATGAAGAATAGTTAAGGAAAAAAGATCAGAGTGGGACAAAACCTCAGTGGGGGTGATGGTGGGGGTAGATAGTGGGACCTTGATGACACTGTGTGATTCAGGCCAGATTGGGAGAAACCTTAAGTTATGAGCAACAATGTTTGTCTGTTAGTCCTTATCCATGCAGCAGAGTGGTCCTGGATATCCTTGCAAATGGACAAAATTCTTGCTCTGTTAGGTTTGCAGTGATGACTTCTCTATGTTAAAAAAAACTGAAGCAGAGGCATCTTTCATCCCCTCAGAATGAAGTTTGGAACCTGGAACATCAGCAACAGAATCATCTCTGGACCGACAACACCATCCTTGCTCTGGAGGGACTATCTCTAACAAGGGGAAGATAAAGTTAAAAATCACACAACACCAGGTTATAGTCCAACAGGTTTAATTGGAAGCACACTAGCTTTCGGAGCGATGCTCCTTCATCAGGGGATTGTCACACAGTGTCATCAATCACCTGATGAAGGAGCGTCGCTCCGAAAGCTAGTGTGCTTCCAATTAAACCTGTTGGACTATAACCTGGTGTTGTGTGATTTTTAACTTTGTACACCCCAGTCCAACACCGGCATCTCCGAAAGGGGAAGATAGATACAGAAGTAAATAGTGCCCATAAGGACATTTTGATGGAATTAGATGAAAGGGGGTGTGAGAAGGCTTGTGTTGGCATTGACTTGGGCTGAATGGCTGTGTTTGTAAATACATTGTAATGATTTGTAAATGCAAGTATAATGACTAAGTGATGATAAAATTGGGTTCTGGGAAACCTCTGTGATTGTTAGAGAGAACAAACACTGAGGTAGGGCAGGGGTTTCAAGATTTAGGAGTCCTGAAAAGAATGAGCTGTATGAGACTTGATTTTTACTCAGTGAGGGTGGAATGAAGAAGACATATTGATGGGCTATATGATTTCAGCCTGTTCTCTTGCTCACCTATTTGATGCTTTTGTGTTTGCTTGAGGATTTTTACAGCAAGGCTCCAATGCCTTCTATGAATCTGTACTGATCTATGAGTTCAGCTGTTGCCTGGGTTGCCTGTGCCTTCTCTTTCCATCTTTGCTTGAGGCTATTAGTTCTGACCCCAGTAGACCTTTATTCTCCATAGGTCTGTCTCAGTCATGAAATTTCATCAGCTTCCTTCAAAACGACTTGTTCAGCATGTTATAAAGCAATGAAGAAAAAAAACAGAACTATCATTGTTTTGTTTGTAATATGCTGTGAATTTATAGAACAAAGTAAATCTTTTTAGTTTTAATTGTCATGTTGCATTGCTTTTTTTTCCCCAAACAATCACCCTGTTCTAAGGAAAGAAAGGCAACTTTCTCCCCCTCCTCTCCCAGGAGATGTGACTCTTGCAGTATAATTTCATGGATTTGTAATGCCTTCTCTTTTGTCTAGGATCTCACAATGCAGTAATCCCAACGCCAACATAGAAGGCATCACAATTGATCCCAATCCTGTCTTCACTCAGGTATTCATGTACAGGAGAGACTGGTTCATGGTCAAGAACCCTGGCTTATTAATGTCTCAGCTCAAATTGTCTAACTTAGCTTGAGGTGTGAACCTGAGATACTAGATTATGTGGAAATTAGAACTCCAAAACAGGCCATTTTGCCCAGCCCGTCCATATTGTGTGGTGTTTATCTTCTACATAATCAGTACTCCAATGCCATATTCTTGCTGTCTTGGCCCATTTCTTTATCACCTTCAACCATCTGTTTAGTGTACCTCTCATCATTACCTGCTTCATTCACGAACTGCAATCCATAGGCATACAACTGTGTAAAGATTTGTTCTCATTCCTTCATAAATTTCTTATATTTGGTTTTATATTACTCAGTGGGCCAAATTGTCCTTGTTTACATTTCTTGATTCTGTGTTATGACCAGAGATTGAATTCACTTTCTTAACTTACTAGGTTATTGACTGCATTTTGTAATTAAATAAATTCAGCCAGAAGTTTTCAAAGATGCCTGTATGATGGTTATGAAGGGATGAGGAATCAGGATCCTTTTACAGATATTGGCAGATTGGAGTCCACGAAAATATCAATTGTGATCTTGTTGAATGGCGGAGTAGGCTTGACAAGCCAGATGTCTACTGCTGCTGCTATTTCTTATGTTCTTATTCCTGAGGCTCCCCTGGAGACCTTAACTTCTGCAAAATACAAAGGAAAACTGTACTATTGGTGAATCAGAGATTGTTCTGTTGCAAGAGGTGGGTGTGCTGGAAGAAGTAAGTATTTTTCAACTGATAGAATTTGGAAAGATTATTCTTAAAGATGAGCTCAGGAAACAAGGCGTGTTGTTTTCACTAGTTTCTGAGAAATAATTCAGTATTTTTCTTATCGTTTATGAGATAATTAAAGAAATATTTTCTCATACCATATTTCATTTGTTCATTCATATGTGCTTTGCTCAAGGGCAGATCCTCGGGTGATTGTTGATGCTTCAACCTGAGCCATTTTCTTGGCAGCTTTATCTCTGTCCATGTAAATGATGCAGCAACCCTTCACTGTTTATCTGTTAGGGGTATGTGGGTGTTTTATATTGAAAGCCAAAATACAAATGAAACATGAAGAAAAGGTCACTGCACCTTTCCTCCTGTACTACATATCTCTACAGTAATGCTTTGCTAAATCAACATAAACCAATGTTCACATTCAAGCTTTCCCTCTGAATTTGAATGATGACATATTACAGAATATATACTCATTACAATTGAAATTTGACATTTATTTAAATGTTTAATTTGTCATATATAACTGCATGGCGTAGTAACATTTTCTTAGGGGAATTGACTGGTGGAAAAAAAAATTAACTTCCTGGCTTATAGTCACTCTCTGAAAAATGACTTCTGTGATATTCTTAGTTATTTTAGATTGGCGTGGGTGAGTCTTGCAAACAGTAAGCCCTTAGGTACATTGGAATTGTCAGACAAGAATTGAAGCTTGCCTTCTATCTGTCTAGTAGAGGCTCAATGCAATGGTAATGGAGTTGTTGAATAATCATAGGAATCAATCTCTATCACTAGACATGTCACAAGAAAATTAGAAATGTTCCAGTATTGGAAAGGTTTGGCAATTACAGGATCAAAGTCACCTGTTCCTCCCAAGCATCCTTTATTCACCACATGGTAAATTTTATTTAGATTCCCTTCTATGTGGAAACTGAATCCCAAAATATTGTTTCATGAAACAAATGCATGTAATTTATCTTTGATTGAATCAATACTAGCTGCTTCCATAGATTGACAACGTGTTCAGTGAAATAATATTCTGCAGATTTGATTTAAATTTATTCTTTCACTCACAGGTCATGTCCTCTGGTTTCATTGTCCTAGATAGAGTGAACCAACTGGCTGTGGTCTGTTCTGTGGATTTACTTTCAAATTTTGAAAACACAAATCATACCACCTCTCAACCTTTGCTGATGTGGACATGCCCAAGTTACAGAATCATCTCTTATAGTCCAATCCTTCCATTCCCTCAATTGTGTTCCCCTTTTGTAAATGACCAGTCTTGTTCTGTGTCATAACATATATTTTCCACAAACATACAAGTCTGTATAATAGGAACTTTTCAATTAGAGCCAGTTGACTCCGAGCCCAAATGTGATTCTGCATTAGTTTCATACTTGGGCTTTTCACATTGGTACAAGTCTCATGTGAGAAGCATTGCGAGGTGATACAAAATGCTTTTTTTAAAAATAATTTTCTTATAAACACCTACTTTTGTCTTTTTAATGTTGCAAACCTCAGTACAACAGCAAATGATCCAGCAGCAGAGAGTGAAAGATATTTGTCGATTCTTTTAAGTGTAATATTTTCTATATTTGGTTGCTCTTTTCAATAGTCCTTTGTAGTTCCTCATTTATCCATGCACTGACCCTGTATTTGATTTGTACCTCAGGTATCTGCTCAATTCTAATGTTTGCTTTTTTACAAATGCAAAGGTTTGAGCTGATTTGATATAAATGAGACATTTATAAATTAGTGATCCAGACATCAATGAGACATGATCATACAGAGGAGGAAAGTCAACAAAGGGTTAATTCAGAAATCTGATCATCTTAGTTCACTGCTGGTCCGGGGACCTTGGCATGGAAACCATTAAATTAGTTGAAGTATTGCCTGTGTGTTTTATATTGAACTCTTTGCCTGTATTTGTATAATTCCAACAGACTCTGGTGTGACTTCTGAAATACATTCAAATAACTCCATGGACAAAAAGCAATAATGGAACCTACTGCCATGCAAAATGAATATATGAAAATTTCTGTTTCATAAAGTATCAAGTAACAAGGGAGCGAGTTAGAGGGTGTCATTTAATTTTGGAGTTGCCGACATTCATAAATTCCATGTGCTTTGTTTTTTCAGTTCAGTGAATCCTGGATCTCTGATTGAATTGCAGCTTCTGGTAACTGCCAGTAATTTTACAATCTGCACACACAAAGAGAGAATACTGTCATGGTGTGTAGCGAATTACAAGCAGGCAATCCAGACTCAGCTCGACATTTGGAATGATTTGGAGATGCCGGTGTTGGACTGGGGTATAAAAGTTAAAAATCACACAACACCATTATTCCATTGGGGTGGCATGGTGGTTAGCACTGCTGCCTCACAGCGCCAGAGACCTGGGTTCAATTCCTGACTCAGGTGACTGACTGTGTGGAGTTTGCACATTCTCCCCATGTCTGCGTGGGTTTCCTCTGGGTGCTCCGGTTTCCTCCCACAGTCCAAGGATGTGCAGGTTAGGTGAATTGGCCATGCTAAATTGCCCGTAGTGTTAGGTAAAGGGGTAAATGTAGGGGAATGGGTGGGTTGTGCTTCGGCGGGTCGGTGTGGACTTGTTGGGCCGAAGGGCCTGTTTTCACACTGTAAGTAATCTAATCTAACCAGGTTATAGTCCAACAGGTTTAATTGGAAGCACACTAGCTTTCGGAGCGACGTTCCTTCATCAGGTGATTGATGAAGGAGCGGTGCTCCGAAAGCTAGTGTGCTTCCAATTATACCTGTTGGACTCTAACCTGGGGTTGTGTGATTTTTAACTTTAGACATTTGGAAGGCAACCATGGGGTTGCAACAGAAACTTTTCTGGGCTGTGAGTGAAGGTTACTGGCTAAATCACTGGCACCTCTTATTTTAGACTAGATAGCTGGGGTCTATGGAGCAGAATATCACTGAAAGCGAAGGAGATGAGGCTTCAATTCATTCTCATCAATTGCAAAGGACACATTAGAACTCAAAGCTAAGATACAGCCATCCTGTCTTCCACAGCCACATTGTTCAAATCAGTCCATATAGTAGGAATTGTTGACAGAGTCCCAGATTGTGTAACAGAGCTGTTTATTTAAATAATCATTTTTGTTTGGGCTATTGCTGCCTTTCTTGGTTAATCCCACCCGCTTTTCATTTTTTTGTTTAAGCATATTGACTAACATCTAGGTGCTATTCTAGAGAACTTAGTCAGTGCCTTTCTCAGTTGTTCTTCATGCCTTTGTCTGTTGCATAAAGGTTAAAAATACTGAGGAGTGTATTAAGTACCACACACAATGAGATATAGTTTAGACCTAGTTGGAGAACAGCTTGGGATTTTAAAGGACTAAGTCCTACCATCCAGGTCCTTTTCATAGTCTCTGTAACAGTGTCTTTAACATCCGTGTAGCTTGTACTTTGTTGCTAACATGGCTTAAACAAGAAATATTTTAGTGTAAGAGCATCTCCTCATTGACTAGCAAATGGTCTCCCTCTACCATACCGCAGTAAACATCCTTGTGAATCCCTACCCTAGGCAGCAAACCTAATCCAACTAAGGTGCAGACAGACTCATTCATCTTGGTTGTCTGTGGTGAGGATTGCTTATGCAGCATGGTGAGTAGTAGTATGCATTATATGCGCATAAACATGAGGAGCAGCAGAGAATGGAAACACTGATTTCATTAGTCACTTCTTGGTCAAGTGCAGCAACCTTCACTGCTGGGAGCTTTGTCTACAACGTGCACTTCAACTCCAACCTAACACCAGAAGAATGCTCCTGTTTCCATTGTCCCTACTGTCTCTTGTCCCCTTTTCTCTGCTGCTGTTTGCTCCATTAGTGACAGTCAGAATTCAGTTCGAGGACAGTATTTCTTGAGGGTGCCTGTGTCAACTCAAATCAACCACTTTGATCAGAAACAAAACAGGACCAGCTGTTTGACGGGTTGGCATTTCCACCTGGACAGTTGGCTCAGCTGGAAGCTTTAAAGTTGTAGTTTCATCAGCACATCAGTTTCAAAGAGAGTTGGATGAAGAGGCTCTATTCCATTTCTCGTTTCTTTTATTGTGCGAGTGTTCATTAAGAACTGCTTCTCTTGTCTATCTATTTCCTATTCTAAAAGCCTTGTCCCTTCCTGAGATAAACAGCAGACATTATGAATAGTGATCCCTGGCTGATTTTCCTTCTTTTTTCAAGCCCGGTTGTGGCATCTGTACTAATACCCTGGTGGAGTTAACCTGAAATTCACCTTGGGATCTTCATTTTTACCCTCAGTATTACTTAGGGTAATCTTTAAGTCCGTTTAGTCAATGGAGAACTCATTGATGAAATTTGGAGGTACAGTTAGTATGGTAGCCCGACTAATTCTGGAATAGGATGTCACAGATTTGTATTTGGTATTCCACACATGGGCAGGAAAGTATGCATTTCAAAAATTCAACAAAGTTACTGCAGTATTATGATAAATATGAGAGCAGCAATATTTACCGCAATATTAATAGCTTAAAAATACCTGCATAATGTGTTGGTGTAATGCAATTCCTTCATATATATTCTGACAGAAGTGAAACTGTCTTTGACTGAAGTAATTACTGTGAAACACACTGAAGTTTCACAGTAAAGAAAAGGAAAGAAAAACATTTGCTGCCAACCAGTTTGCAATTCCCCTGATGTTTTATGGGTATTCACTGATTGGCGTGGTACAGTTTCATGTAAGTCAGAATGTTGTAAAGACTCTTTTCTGTGGCTGATTTAGCTGATCTCAGCTAAAACAGCAGGTGGAATGTTACAATTTACCTTTATTCCTTGTGCTGAGGAGGAGGGAGCTCGACCATTGATACCCCTTGTTGAAAAGCTTGTGCATTTGCTTGCAGATTGGATGATAACATGACAGGGTCAATTATGATGCCTCTCACCCCCACCTACTGTTAAATCCTTGCCATCACAGTTGGACCTTTTGGCTGACCTTGTTCTGGCACCTACTGAGCTCATCCTAACTAAAATAAGTATCTTCCAGGCATGAATGGTTAAAAAAAGGAGAAAAAGTAGTGTGTAGTCAGATCAATACTTGAAGAACCAGAGACTCTCACTGCACAGCATTCCATGACACTCAGGACTTCACATATATCAGAAAGGAATCTGTCTCTCTGTTCTTCTTTAAATCCCTTTGAGTTTCTCTTTCACATCACCTACAGCTTTGTATGGGTAGGATAAAAATAGATTTCAGCAAACATCTTAACACAGATATTGTACATGATAAGAATCCCAACTGAAAAGCAATCTCAATTGTTAATTGTGGGCTTGGATATACTTTGTCACATTTTCATATTTTATTTCACTTGTCACACTAAATTACAGATATTGTTTAATCAATCTTTTCAGAGATGTTGTAACACACTTCGAGAATAGGTGGTACTTGAATCCAGGCCTCCTGGCTCAGAGATAGGGACATTATCACTTTTGCTGAGATGGTGGTATAAGCCCTTCTCCCTGAATGACTGTAATTATTGTGCTTTTTAGCTACTTCTGGCATTAGGAGTCCCATCAACGCATTGTGGACTACAGTCCTTTATAGGTAAGACAACATGAATTACAGATAAACATAAGTTAAGCAGTCAGGTTTTACGTTCCAAATGGTCCAAGGTCAAGTTTCTGATGCCAGTCCAAAATTTCAGATTTATTTTCACATTGTGATTTGAGTCCACAGCTTCCAGGGATGCTAGTCCAGTCGTGTAACCACTATGCTTTGATATTTTGTGCAAGAATGACTTCATTAATGTGTTAACACATATTGCTGTTTTTACTTATGGGCAGATGATAGACAATCACATCCAAGACAGTTGGAGAAATTAGTGAATTTATTCATCTTGTGATTACTATGTTCACTCCTGCATACATGAAAGACTGTCAGCTAAGGTACTCCTCAATCATTAGAACTGTAAATAGCTGAATAAACTAGAGACCAGGAAACTTACCTAAGAGGGCCACCAAAGCTGAACTCTGCTGCAAGCTATGGAAGAGAAAGAGTTAACCACTTCACATCTACTTTGTATGAAACAAGATTGAGTTCAGCTTCAAAAGCCAATTGTAGTCAGATACCTCAGCACAGATGGGAACCTGGAATGCACTGGAACCATTTTCCATTTGAACAATCAGTTACAAATGTTGACCTTGATGTGATTGGATGTAATTTTTGAAAGTATATTTAATTTATTCCCTTCAGAAAGAAAGGACTTTAATTTACTTCCCATTGTATCACATTCCTAGAGCATTCTCTTTCAAGGTACTATTGATATGCATTGATAGCTTCAATGTTAAGTAAATTTGCCACAGTTTCAGAGTAGCAGAAGGTTGCTCTCTCATCAGAGAGAGAAAGAGACAACTGGTGGTGGTTTAACCTGAGGCTCATTACACCTCAGGCAAGAGGCAAGGTTGAGAATGCAGGACTTTCATGGTAACCTCAGCCAGTGCATGAACTGAACCCATATTGTTTGCATCATTCTGCATCACAAACTAGCTGTCCAACAAACTGAGCTAACCAACATCCGTAGTAGCCAGTATGCACAAAGTCTTGCCCCACAAATACTCAGTGAAGTGAATTACCAGTTATGTTTTTCTGACAGTGGTGTTGAAAGACGAACTCCTAATTGGATCTTTTCTGTATTCAAGATGTGTTAATTAGGCTAAGGATTAAAATTCCATCCAAAAATACACATTGAAATGTACAAGATCCTAAATGGTTTTGAAAAGGTGGAAGTGAAATGGATATTTCCTCTTTTGGGTCAATCCTGATTGAGTGTCAGTGTTTTAAAACCAAAGGTCACCCTTTCAGGACTGGGATGGGGAGAATATTTCTCTCTCAGAGTGTTGTGTCACTTTGAAAATCTCTGCGTGAGAAGGCTAGATTCTTGTTGGGTAAGGGACTCGTGGATCATCGAGGTAAAGTGGAATGTGGGAATCAAAATACAAACAGATTGGCCATGAACTCATTAAATGGTGGAGTAAGACCAGGGTGCCAAATCATCCAATTTTGCTTCTCTTTTGTATTTGTATATTCATAACATTAAAGAGTGATCTGGTTTTAAAAACAATGGTAAAAGAGTACTGTTTCAACTGCATTAAAATGTCTGTCGGTGCATATTCATTCAGGATGTGGACATTTTGCAACCATTGGTGCAGGCTTAGCCATGATTTTGTGCTTTAGCAAAACCTAACATCCCTCCAGTAGGCAGCACAGTCATATGACAAATATACACAAGTTCAGGTACTCTGGACTTACTGATTTGGAGCTTCAGCCTATCCTACTGTTGGATCTCCTATTCTGCTGGCAGGAATGGCTGACAGTGTCACCACAATTTGAATTTCAGCTTATCTAACTTTGACTCATCAGAATTTCCCTGTATTTCACAGATAACAAAAGAAAACAAAACTGGGGGACTAAGTTCATTGCCTGAAAATTTTGAACTCATTGAGTGCCTCTAGTAGAAGATACGGTACGGAAATCTATTATTAAGGAGGTTGTAGTGAAGCACTTTGAAATTTTAATGAAATCAGGCAGAAACGATATGGTTTTGAGGAAGAAAGCCATGTTTCACTGATATAATCAAGTTCTTTTAGGGAGTAACAAGCATTCTAGTTAAAGGGGATCAGTGAATATACTGTAGATAGATTTCCAGAAAGTTGGCAGGATGCGATAATGTGTGCACAGAAGTCCAGTGTTGGGTTCTCAATTATTTACAATCTAAATAAATGACTTGGATGAAGGGACTAAATGTAAGGTTGTTAAATTCGATAATGATACGCAGATAGGCAGGAAAGTAAATTATCAGGAGGACATAAAGAACATAAAGGGATTTGGACAATATAAATGAACATGCAAAATTTTGACAGATGGAATATAATGTGGAAAAATATGAACTTTAGACTTTCAGTATGGAAGGAAAAATTGAAAAGCAGCATGCTATTTAAGTAGAGAGACGTTTCAGAACTCTGTGGTGTGGAGGGATCTGGGTGTCCTAGTGCAACAGTCATAAAAATTTAGTATCCAGGTACAGCAAGTGATTAAAAAGGCAAGTAGAATGTTTTTGTTTATTGGAATGGAATATCAGAGTGGGAATAGCTTGCTACAGTTGTATAGAATATTGCTGAGACCATATCTAGAGTACTATCTGCAGTTTTGGTTTCCTTATTTAAGAAAAAATATAAAAGTGAACTTAACTAATTGTTAGAATGGGAGGATTACTTTATGAGGAAAGTTTTGGTGTGATGGATTTTTATTGCTTGTGAAGGAGAATGAGAGATGATCTTATTGAAAGATGTAAGATCATGAAGGAACTTGACAGGGTCAGTGCTGAAAGGGTAGTTCTCTTGTGGGAGATCCTAGAACCAAGGAATGCAATTTAAAAATAAGGGGTCTCCAATTTAGAGCAGAGACAAGGACTTCTTTCTTTCAGGGGTTGAGTCTGTGGAACTCCCATCACCAGAGAGCCATTGAGGCAAGCTGATTGAATACTTTTTAACGTAGAGGTAGATAAATTCTTGACTAACAATGGAAATCAAAGATCAGATCCGTCATGATCTTATTAAACGGTTGGGTAGGCTCAAAGAAGTGGAATAGCCTACTCCTGCTCCTAACATATATATTCCTTGAGTTTACATTGAACTCCACTGGACACAGCAACAAACTGAGGAAACGTGATCATGAGTGCAATATGGTCAATTAAAATGTCAAGCAACTGGAAGCTTGCAGACTGAGGATAGTTATTATGCAAAGTGTTTACCAATGCTGCATTTGGTCTCCACAATGTGGAGAAGACTGCATTGTGAGTAACAAATGTGGTATACCAAATGAAAGATGTATAACTAAATAGCTGTTTCTGGGAGGAATCTTTGGGACCTTAGATATTGAGGGGAGAGGAGATAAAAGGAAATATTACATCTCCTGTGATTGCACAGTTTTGCTGTCAATTTTGACCACAAGAATCCAAAGCTTTTGGGGGGAAGAGAGTTCAAGATTTTCACTCTAAAAAAACTAAGCCGCCTTGTCTGGACTCACCCACCAGTGGGAGCAGTTTATCTCTATGCTCTATCAAATCCTATAATCATCTTAAATATTTCAATTAAATCTCCCCTTAATTTTCTATGCTGACATGAATACAGATTTAGTCTGTCTAAACAGTCCTCATAATTTAACCTCTTTCATTGTTTTGAGTCCTATGATTGGTGTTATGGACCAGGCCAGACCCCCTCAAAGTATTTCAAGAAGATAGCCGAGACCCAACATTTTTCTTACTTTAAAGGCAAATATGAAGTGGATATTCCAGCTGTGATGCAGCTGGTCAAACCACTTGGCTTTAAGAAAAATAGAATTTATTTAAATACTACAATTGAAACACAAACAAAAGAAAACAGAATTTAGAACAACTTAATTATTTGAAAACTCAACTGACTTGATAGCACAACTAAACGAAGGAGCTGATCCAATTCCTGTAACATCCCATAAACACACCCCTTGGCAAAAGAGAAATTCAAATACAGGTACTTACAGGTAGCAGGAAACAACTTTCAAAGAGATTTTAGAGAGAAAGCCAGTCTGGAACCACCTGCTGAAGCTTGGAATCTTTTTGTACTGCAGCAGCTTCTGAATGTTATGACTAAACCAAACTAGAAAAACCCTGAACTGTGAGAACTGGCCACTCCCCTGCCATTGTTAAACTCATTGTCCCCCACTCAGACATTTCGGCACCTCTGTCTTTACCGCCTCGTTTTTAAAAAACGGGCAAAATAACCTTGTTAAAGGGGCAGAATTGTCACATTGGTTAAGAATGGAAATTCATCAAACCTGCGTCGGGTGAATATGTCAGTTTATAAAATGGTGGGGGCAAGGTGGGGAGGACTTTATTGTAAATAGAAATATATTAAAATCCGAATACATTATAGAAATTGCTGTAAGCACATTTAAGAAAGGACTGTAGATTAAACCAGACAAGTGGCATCTGCATGAAAGGTGAGAGTGGGGCAGCCAGTCACCTCAGTGCCTGAGAATTAGCTGTCAGTTATTGACTCTCAGTAATATTTTCATGCTTCCACTTTTCCTCAGTTCCTATATTTGCAAAAGTTCTGTTTAACACTGCAAATCCATTTGTGCTCTAAACTGCCTCATCAGATTCTACACATCATCTAACATTAATCCTCAGAACCTGTAGATGTGGGCTAGGAGCTCCATCACAGCTGGAACCTGAAACAGTATCAGAAAGCACCATATGTATTTCAAAAAGCACAGTAACACAATCACGTCCTGAATACAGGAAACCATAAAACTCCTGTTGGACTTCATTGTTTAAACTGAGTGAAAATAACATTCATCTTAGGAAATAAAGCTTTCAATGGTTTGTCCATATAGCTAGCTTTTAAAACTTGCCTTTCTCAAAAGAAAATGATTACCTTGCATGTATAAATGTTGGCCATTAAAATGTTAGACGATAGAATATTTTCAACTGTAGCAACTCTTTTTAAAAATGCATGTCACAAACACGATTTATACTGACTGAAATCCTAACTTGGGATAATTTTTATTCAATCCAACACGATCAAATTTTCTGCTTTTCTTTCCATTTTGCAGGAGCAGCATATACTAGTAGGAATTGTGATTAGGTGCTGTCTGATCATTCTTCTTCTTAGCCCACAACATTGTATCTGGCTTTCTTAATACATCTCAGCTATGGTAGCATTCTAGACACGTAGCTGGACACCTCACTTCCAAGTCAGGTGGTTGTGAGTTTACGTCACACTCCAGAGACTTGAGTGCATTATCAGGATGCATTCAGGATGATACAGTACAGTTCTAAGCGAGAGCTGCACAGTTGGAGGAGCCTTCTTTCAGATGAGGCTTTAAAAAGAGGTTCTGTTTACCCTCTCAGGTGGATGTAAAAAAATCTTCATTATTTTGAAGAAGAGCAGGGGAGTGCTACCTGGAGTGATGGTTAATACATGTCCGTCCACAAAAATCACTAAAACAAATCATTGTGTCAATTATCACATTGCTACTTGTGGGAATTTACAGTTCACAAATTGCCTGTTGTGTTTCTTACATTACAAAGCTTCAAAAGTACTTGATTAGTAAAGTGTTTTGGGATGTTTTGAGGTAATAAGACATTACAATATCTTAAAATGAATGTAGAGGCTGAGATTGTGTCCATCCAGAGTGCATGACAGTGCCAATCATGCAGTTAGTCTGTCGAGCCATTTCAAGAGCCCCACCTGTGTATTCCAGATCTTTTCTTCACTCTGTATCTGAGTGAGCAACCTATGACTCTGTGCTAATTATGTGCTAACTTACTCCCATTTCTCTTGGTCTCTCTGAGGAAGTGACAAAGAGGATTGTGACAGGGCTGCTGACCCTGAGACCACTGAACAGACTGCACATGTCTAAATTGTGAACAAAATGGTAGTAACTCTGATTTTCAAACAATGATTTATCCCTCCCCATGTACTTCGGTGTCATAATGATAGGGTGAATGGAATTGGTGATTAAGGTTTCCAATAAAATAGATTGTAGAGATCATTAAAATAACGGCAAATGCTAATGTTATTCCAGGCATGAGTAACTTAAGTTATGAGAGAAGATTAAGGTTACCTAATTAAACTTTCAAGCCCAGTGAATGAAGCCAACTGAATCGATTCAGGCAAATTGCAAGCTGTAGAGAAAGATAGGGGTCACTAGGCCATGGGCTTAAAGTTAGGAGTAAGAAGAGCCCTCAATCACAGCCTTAATCCAGCCCGACCCACTCAGAGAGAACAATGTGCTTTTGGTCATAACTTTCCTCTTTCCTCACCACCTCACAGCTGGGAATTAAGTAATGGAATACAATATCTGAGAAGGACAGGATTGCAAACAGGTAATTGGAGTCAGGAGACAATTAGGGATATTTCTGGAGCAAAGTGCTTCACGGATAGGATGAGAAATCTGGTAGGAGGACTGGAAGAAAGGAGGAGATTGAGATATATGGTAGATGGTGTGGAGGAGGGGTACAACAGGGTCATAAGGGATACAGTGGGATGGTGGTAGGAGGAGACAATGAATTGTTAGTCACAATTACATTTTTTTTTGTACTTGAAATGATCTTTTATTCCTGAATCTGTACCAACACTGAATTCCTTTGTTAAAATATATCGAAATGAGTCAGATTGTATGTAAATAGGAGGCAGGTTTCATTGTGAAATTAATGTAACAAGTCAATAGGTAGAAATGCTGATATGACATTGTGAAGTGATTGCAGTTCATTCACAAGAGGGAGAGAGCAGATGGACTGTTTGGGATGGTTTGCCATGGTGTGACCTCGACCACAGTTATTTTTGGCCAACTACCAAATTGCATGAATAGGCAGCAAGTCACTAATAAAGATGCATGGTTTCTTTCTCCAACTTCTTCCCCTCTGCTCCTGAAGATATGTTCTCAGTGGGGCTATGCAATTGGCTTCACTCAAGTGGATTTCCCCAAGTTCAGTCGGACTGGCGAGGGTATCCATTTCCTTGGAATACCCTGCAACTCCTCTGTTCCAAAAGCTGCATTTTCTGATGATAAAGCCAGTTTTAGTGCCAGTTTGAAGTTCAGTTGGGTTTCAGCTAGTAGGCTCTTTTGCATGGTTACTTCATTAATCCCACATACTCATGGTCTCCCAGCATCTTATTAAGGATTAAACTAAAGTCACATGCTTCTGCCAGTAGTCTTAATCTAGTCAAAAATCCTGATATGGATTCCCCTGGTTCTCGAAATGCTAAGTAGAACTGATAGTGTCTCAGAATTAAAGAAGGCTGGGGAGGGTGGGTCACAATATTTCTTAACCAAATCTGCCAACATTTGAAGGATTTTGGTGTCTGTGCCTTCAGGGAAAGTTGGACTCCTAATTATTGAAAATATGTGGGTCTGCAAGCTTTCAGGACAATCACTCATTGCTTTTCATCTGCCCCAGTGTTATCTCTCTGGAAAAAGTAACATTCTTTCTGCATACTGGGTCCGGTCTTCGATTGAATGATCGACGAGCCAGACTTCTCAAATAATGGCATGATGCCAGAAATGCTTACCCCGTGGGGCGGCATGGTGGCTCAGTGGTTAACACTGTTGCCTCACAGTGCCAGGGACCCGTGTTTGATTCCAGCCTCGGGCAACTGTCTGTGTGGAGTTTGCACAATCTCCCTGTGTCTGCGTGGGTTTCCTCTGGGTGCTCCGGTTTCCTCCCACAGTCCAAAGATGTGCAGGTCAGGTGAATTGGCCATGGTAAATTGCCCATAGTGTTCACTCATTAGTCAGAGGTAAATGTAGAGTAATGATCGAATGGGCCTGTGTGGAATACTCTTCGGGGGGGGGGGGTCAAAGAGTCATGAGATGTACAGCACGAAACTTCGGTCCATCTTGCCCATGCCGACCAGATATCCCAACCCAATCTAGTCCCACCTGCCAGCATATCCCTCCAAACCCTTCCTATTCATATACCCATCCAAATGACTTTTAAATGTTGCAATTGTCCTAGCCTCCACCACTTCCTCTGGCAGCTCATTCCATACATGTATTACCCTCTGCATGAAAAAGTTGCCCCTTAGGTCTCTTTTATATCTTTCCCCTCTCACCCTAAACCTGTGCCATCTAGCTCTGGAATCCCCCACCGCAGGGAAAAGACTTTGTCTATTTATCCTATCCTGCACCTCATGATTTTATAAACCTCTATAAGGTCACCCCTCAGTCTCCGACACTTCAGGGAAAACAGCCCAGCCTGTTCAACCTCTCCCTATAGCTCAAATCCTCCAATCCTGGCAAACATCCTTGTAAATCTTTTCTGAACCCTTTCAAGTTTCACAACATCTTTCTGATAAGACAGAGACCAGACTTGCATGCAATATTCCAACAGTGGCCTAACCAATGTCCTGTACAGCCGCAATATGACCTCCCAACTCCTGTACTCAATACTCTGGCCAATAAAGGAAAGCATACCAAACACCTTCTTCACTATCCTATCTACCTGCGACTGAGGTAACCTTCTTTGTAGCCCACTACACCTCCAATTTTGGTGTCATCTGCAAACTTACTAACTATATCTCTTATTTTCACATCGAAATCATTTACATAAATGCTGAAAATTAGTGGACCGAGCACTGACCCTTGTGGCACACCACTGGTAACAGACCTCCAGTTTGAAAAACAGACCCTCCACCACCACCCTCTGTCTTCCACCTTTGAACCAGTTCTGTATCCAAATGGCTAGTTCTCCCTGTATTCCACGAGATCTAACCTTGCTAACCAGTCTCCCACGAGGAACCTTGTCGAACGCCTTATTGAAGTCCATATAGTTCACATCTACCATTCTACCCTCGTCAATCCTCTTTGTTACTTTTTCAAAATACTCAATCAAGTTTGTGATTCATGATTTCCCACGCACAAAGCCATGTTGACTATCCCTAATCAGTCCTTGCCTTTCCAAATGCATGTACATCCTGTCCCTCAGGATTCCCTCCAACAATTTGCTCACCACCGAGGTCAGGCTCACTAGTCTATAGTTCCCTGGCTTGTTCTTACCACCTTTCTTAAACAGTGGCACCACGTTAGCCAACTTCCAGTCTTCCAGACCTCACCTGTGACTATCGATGATTCAAATATCTCAGTAAGAGGCCCAGCAATCACTTCCCTAGCTTCCCACAGGGTTCTAGGGTACACCTGATAAGGTCCTGGGGATTTATCCTCTTTTATGCGTTTCAAGACATCCAGCAACTCGTCCTCTGTAATATGGACATTTTTCAAGCTGTCACCATCTATTTCCCTGGATTCTATATCTTCTGTGTCCTTTTCCACAATAAATACTGATGGAAAGTACTAATTTAGTATCTTCCCCATCTTCTGCGGCTCCACACAAAGGCCACTTTGCTGATCTTTGAGGGGCCCTATTCTCTCCCAAGTTACCTTAATGTATTTGTAAAAAACCCTTTGGATTCTCCTTAACCCAATTGCCAAAGCTATCCCATATCCCCTTTTTTCCTTCCTGATTTCTCACTTAATGATACTCCTACTGCCTTTGTACTCTTCTAAGGATTCAATCGATCTATCCGGTCTATATCTGGCATATGCTTCCTTTTTTTTCTTAACCAACCCCTCTATTTCTTTAGTCATCCAGCATTCCCTATACCTACCAGCCTTTCCTTTCACCCTAACAAGAATACACTTTCTCTGGACTCTTGTTGTCTCATTTCTGAAGGCTTCCCATTTCCCAGCCGTCCCTTTACCTGCGAACATCTGCCCCCAATCAGCTTTTGAAAGTTCTTACCTAATACTGTCAAAATTGGCCTTTTTCCAATTTAGGACTTCAACTTTTAGATCTGGTCTATCCTTTTCCATCACTATTTTAAAACTAATAGAACTATGGTCACTGACCCCAAAGTGCTCCCCCACTGACACCTCAGTCACCTGCCCTGCCTTATTTCCCAAGAATAGGTCAAGCTTTGTGCCTTCTCTAGTAGGTACATCCATATACTGAATCAGAAAATTTTCTTGTACACACTTAACAAATTCCTCTCCATCTAAACCCTTAACACTATGGCAGTCCCGGTCTATGTTTGGAAAGTTAAAATCCCCTACATAACCACCTGATTATTCTTACAGATGACTGAGATCACCTTACAAATTTGTTTCTGACTATTAGGGGGTCTATCAGTGTAGATTTGTTGGGCCGAAGGGCTGTTTCCACATTGTAGGGTTTCTGTGAATCCCACTCAAAGACAACTGTTGCGAATGAATTTCTTCGGGAGTGTGCTTTTCTCTCATTGCCACTGAAATAACTCAGTTGAGGCCAGTATCCCATCATCAAGTCACCCTTTATATACACGTACATAGTACTTGACACTGGTCTGCTTTCCTCAGAGCCAGCTCTCAGAGAGGATAGAACCTCAGATTTTATTTGCAGACACAGAGAAAGCAATATCTGTGCACTGGTTCCACAAATGAACTATGAACTACTATAAACCCCTTCCAGTTGTGGGGGGGTGGGGTGATTCGATATTCAGATGCCATTTGACTATTTGGCACTCACTTCTTGCCGAAGTTCTAACAATGTTTTGATGTGCTGTTACTGTCCAGCCCTAGATTGCACCCAACTTGACACATTGACAAATTTAGACCTCACTAAGATTGGAAAGGTTACTTAGCCAAGGAAGACATCTCACTTGGGGCGTATCATCTTCTGCTGTTGCCTGGACGCCAGGAAACCAGGCTAATTTCCTCCAAGGGCACTAAGGGAAGATATATGATGCAACTGAGTCCATAAGTCAAGTTCCAAACCTTAGCCATTTGGTTCATGACCATATTTGACTCCAACAGAAACTTACAGAAGACCCAGAACAGCTGTAATCTTATTGAAAGTCCATGCAGTTTTGAGGTGCAGAGGCTCCTTCTGCTCCTAATTCATATATTCATAGGGTTCTGAATTGGATTGATGTTGCTTGATAAGAAAGATCAATGTTGCATTTGTATCGAGCTTTGGCACGTCTTCAAGGTCTACAGAAGCACTTTACATTTAATTACTTTGAAATTGTGACAACAAGACTGCACAGACCAAAGTCTGATAAGCTGCAAACAAAATAATGATTAGCAATGCAGTTTGAGGGAGAGATATTGGCCTTTGCCCTAAGGGAACTCATCTGCTTCTTTTCAATGGAACCTATGACATCCAAATGAGAGGGCAAAAACTTTTGGTTTATGTCTCAGCTCAACAGCGGCACCTCCTGCAGTACAGCACTACTGATCTCTTCTTTCCCTTTTCTCTCCATCCCCTTCTACTGCCCTTCTCTGCCTGGGTTATGAGTTCAAGTCTCTGGAGTAGTACTCGAGTCCATGATCTTTCTGACTCAGAGGTAGGAATGCTGTCTCTTAGCCAAGGCTACGTCTGGAAAGCAACAAATTTTAACCAAAGGAGTTGATGCCAAACCAACCTTGGCAGAGAATGAAGGCTACACCAATAACACAGGTTCACAGTCTTTTCGATACACTCACCTTCCAGGTTGTTACTGGCAAAAAATAAATCACAATGTGACCCTAGGACACTATTGAATTGAGATCATTTGAGCTCCTTGTCTGGATAATTGGATCAGCAGCCACCCAATTGTTTATAATGCCAACTTGCAATGGTATGCAATTAAGCAGGAGGCACTGTGCACGACAAATAAAGTAATCATGGGTTTGAATTTTCTTTCCCAGTGTGGGACTGAGGTTAAAGACATAAGTGACTGCCACAGCCCTGTACAATCGGGTCCAAGTGTATTGTAAAAGAAAATCACCAGCTGTGGTTAAAGAAAAATAACCATTAATCCTCAGCCTTCATACAGCCATCTAATGAAGCCCCTGACTGTGGCACTCTGCAAATTGGTACAAATTTGCCAACCATTATGGCAGCTATTTTAGGTGTGAGAGTTACTATGCCAGAAAGAATATTGTCAGATTGTTGCCTGATTGATGTCAAGCAGCTATGATCCTTCCCTGCAAAATCCAACCCAAAATCCAATTATTTCTAGAATGATAAAGTTCCATTAATGGAACGACTTTCTGCCTGCATGTGAGCAGTTATTCCCAGCTAATCAGCCCTTTAATACCCCAGTCCTACAACCATCCAAGATCACAACCTCCCTCACATCTTCAATTTCCATACCTGAGCTGGAGCCCTAAGCTCTAGAATTCCCTCCCTTAACATATTCAACTCTTTCTTTTTCTTTTAAGGTGCTCCTTCAATAACCCTTTGACTATGCTTTTGTTACCTGTCTTAATATCTCTCAGTGTGTCTGATAACTACTCCTAGGAAGCAGATTGAGAAATATTATGGCATTGAAGGAGCATGTAAATGCAAGTCGCTGCGGTTCTGCACTATTAATCAGACCCAGAGTGAATCCACAGGATATTTTTTAATGATTCTGAAAGCTGAGAGTGAGATCCTTTTGTGGCACAGAATCAGTTTCTGAGTACTCAGGTTTCAAATCTGCACTTTCTCCTCAGCAAGGAGAGTTTGCAAACTGAGGAATGACAAAGTTTATGACCCTGCTGCGGTCACTATTAGGGAGATGACTTCTATGTCACAAACAGCTTGGTTCATAAGAGATAAAGGTAAAGCTGCCATGCTCTTACCAGAGCATAGGGCTGGTCTTTGATAAGATAGAGACCACTGGAGGTGGATTGATATTAGGGTCACTATGCCTCAGGCAAGAGAAGAGGTTGAAAAGGAGAATCCTTCATGGTAACCTCAGCCAATGCAGAAATTGAGCCCAAGCTGTTGATGCCATTCTGCACAGCAAACCAGCCATCCAGCCAAATCACCTAAACTGACCAATGTAATGCCGCTGAAATGCTCCCACTTGCACCACCAGTATAACATGGCAGCTTAAACATCAGTCATTGTGCCATTGTTCACACTTTTCTGTGGAGGCATACCCATTGCCTTGGATAGGGCTTATTGTATAAACCAATAATTGTAAAAGAGTTAATGTTGACGTTGCATTAACTCCACCCAGTCTGATGATGTAGCATAATCTTTCAGTGAAAAAACAGTTATTCTTGCACTGAGGTCTTGATAGAGATTGATATGACACACTGGTTCCTGATAGCTGTAATTATGCATAACTGGTTAATATCTCATTGTACTGATTGCTATCATACAATGGACTATACCTTGTAATGCAAGACAAGTACCTCGTACTGATAAGGCTGTCCTTTGGTTTATCCTTTAACACTGTATTGTTACTATGGTTAAAAATCATGCAACACCAGGTTATAGTCCAACCGGTTTAATTGGAAGCACTAGCTTTCAGAGCGTCGCTCCTTCATCAGGTGATTATGGAAATCATTGTTACTATGGGGTCAGTCATTGAACACATTCGCACATGGCTGTCAGTACTCTTTTGACAAAAGAATAAAAGCTTATTACACAAAAACAAACAAGAAGCTCTGACCAAATTTTATGACTAATCAGGAATTTTTTAAAGAGTAAAAAGAAAAATGCAGTCCTTTTCCTAGTATCCTCCATAGACATTAAACATCAGTAAGGCATCATTCCTATCATTCATAACTGATGAATGTCTTCCTTAATTAATGAAGTTGTATGCATCTCCTTTCAGTAACTGCAGAGAGCTTCTTCAAACACAATCAGCTCAGTCACTAAATGTTTTATTTACTTTAATTTTTTCAGAAAATTGAAGTTTTATAATTTTCTTTCAAAATTCAACAACAGATTTATACAAGCATCCTCCTCACTGCTGTTGTCTGGAAAATACTCAGAGGGATTGGTAATGTAAATATAACGTGGAATTTGATTGGTGATGTGATTTAGATTGTGAGTACAGAGATTTTGAAATGAAGATGCTTCAAGCAATGTTGGAGATTGAGTTCTTTCCCCACAGAATAACGAAGGGATGTGTTTGATTCCATTTTGATGAATTCCTTCAAATCTGAGCTTCTATGTCACAAATGGCTTGTTTAATGAGAGATAAAGGTAAAGTTGCCACACTCTTACCAGATCATAGGGCTGCTGTCTGATTAGAGAGACTACTGTTGGTGGTTTAATCTGAGGGTCACTCTGCCTTAGGCAAGGAAAGATGTTGAGAAGGAAAATCCTTCAAGGTAACCTCAGCGAATGTAAAAATTGAACCCAAGTTGTTGATACCATTCTGCATCGCAAACCAGCCAGCCAGCCAAATCACTTAAAAATGCGTGTTGCCTTTTAAAGCAGGTTTCAGTGTCTAAATTACATGATACCAGCAGGCATTTGGCCATGCATCTAATTCTGGTGGTTATTCAAATTTGTGGAGTGCATTTGTATTGGAATCTAAATTATTTTCATTGTCAGAAAGGTCACACCAGTAATGAGAAAAAGAGCCAATTCTCTGGGTTTTTTTCATGCAATTTTCCCTACAGACCAGTGAACTCTGTCATCAGACTAAAATGGAGTTAGAAGCCTTGATAGTGGAGAAAATAGTCACACAATGTGATTTTCCCTGGAATGGCCAGAGGTGGGCCAGTCAGCCAATTAAGTATGGTGGGCAAACTCTCAAAGCTGGAGGATCAGCACTCTTCCAGCTTGGAAAGTAACAACAAGCTGCAGTGAAAGGAAGGTACTGGAAAGAATGTTTCAAAATGAAAGAGCTCTCTTTCCAATTTCTTTTTTACATTTAAGTTAATAGCTTTTGCGTACAGGCCACCAATGTATCTCTGTATTGTATTATTGTTTAGTTGCATCTGTCAGGGATTCCTGAGACCAAATGGAACTAAGGAGCAGATGGCTGAATGTTATTGAAGGGAAAATTGAGTGAGAACTCTGTGTGTATGTATAGGGGAACAAGTAAGGGATCTTATGGTGCAACGGAAGTGTCCCTACCTCAAGGTACAAGTCCTACCAACTGCAGACGTATGTCATAACAAGTCTAAACAGGTTAATTTAAAATATCTATGGGAAACAAGTCATCATTGTGCTGAAGTTTTGTGATGTGCCAGTTGGAATAAAACACTGACTAGAAAAGTATATGCCTGAATTCTTTCTAAACTACCTTTAACGTTTGATGGTCATCATATTGGGAGAGTGGTGAAGGGTTCCTCTTCAAGGGAGCTAGTGGCTGCTGCAATGGCTGCCCACATGGACAGGTTATGTAAACAAAGCACAGTCACTGCATGGCCTCCTTCCTCCCTCCTGAACACCTGCTACTGAGAGGTAATCTCTGGGTAGCTAAACTGGCGCTGCCAGCTCTGAGAACCTGGAGGTCAACTGAAAAGTCAGTCAGGCGACACTGAGGACTGCAGATGCTGGAGATTAGAGTCAAGATTAGAGTGGTGCTGGAAATGCACAGCAGGTCAGGCAGCATCCAAAGAGCAGGAAAAAATCAATGTTTCGAATTCCTGATGAAGGGCTCCTGCCTGAAACATCGATTTTCCTGCTCCTCAGATGCTGCCTGACCTGCTGTGCATTTCCAGCACCACTCTAATCTTGACTGAAAAATCAATCTGGTATTAGTTGGACTGCTTTTCTCCTTTTTGAATGCAGGTGGGTAACCTTGACCCCATCCCACTTCCCTGAAAAAGAACAGGAACGAAGCCATGAAGTGCCCTGCTGGCAGGTGGTGATATGTTTGGTGCCTGCTTGCTCGTGCTGCTTGTTTCAATGGAGCTAAACATCAAGCCTCCAGTCACTGCTGTGATGACAAACCAGCCAGAAAATCATTGGACTATTACTGTTGTTTTTCCCCACATCTTTTCTGACATCTATCTACTTGGAGCATTCTGTTGATTTCTGGTATTTTTTATTGGAGAAAAGCCATCTCGACAGGCCTACATTCTACATTAAGAAGTTGAAGTGCAAGGGGACAACCAGAGCCTGGATTTCAGTGTCTCATTGCAGCAATCTTAGTATCAGGGTTGCGTGAGGAAGAGTCAGGAAACAAAATGCTTCAATTTTCCAGAGATGCGTCCAGTTTGGAAAAAACAAATTTTACAACTCTTTTGGTCTTGATTTCTTCCCATGGTTCAGTGATGTAGTAAGACTATTTAACATATTTATCATTATATCAATAACGATACTGGTCTTCCATCCATAAAGGGGTATTGTACTTACAGGGGAAGGAAAAGTTACAAACTAACACTTGTAAATTTGATATCCCCATGCCATCTGTCTGATCACTCAACACAATATACACAACCTTATTGTGAAGAAGAATCGTTGAACTTGAAACATTAATTCTGTTTCTCTCTCCAAACATGCAGCCAGACCTGATAAATTTTCTCCAGCACTTTCTATTTTTATTTTGTATTTTCAGCATTCACAGAATTTTGCTTTTATATGAACATACAGTGCCTTTAATTTAAAGAAAATCTGCAAAAGAAAGAACTTGTATTTATTTCTGGAGGTCCAATTGTTCTGTAAGGTTAACCTACCCTTGATCCTACCTTCATGTCTCAGTAATACATTTTCTCTTTGAAACCAGGTTGTTAATTTAATTAAAGGTGAATTGCCACAGTATTCAGCAGTCACATGTTAACATGGTCACAGATAATAATTAAAACCTCAGGTATAACGCAAAACAAAGTCTCCAAAGAATTAAACAGCAATGATTCAATCCCGAGTTGCAATTGAACCATCTGGTGAACAAAGAACCTTTTACAGCTTGAGCCCAGTTGCAGAGCACCACAATTTTTATTTTAACAGTGTCTCTTTTGGGGAACTGTCTATTTGTCTTCTAATGTTATACAACTTTGTTACTATAAAAAGGAAGAATCTTTTACAAGGTTTATTTCTGTGAGAATCCCTTTTTATTCTTGTGGCAGTTTTAAGTAAAACATAACTATTCAGACTTCCATCAGTCATCCTGGATGCTGTTTATGTCTGTACCATTTTTCTAAAATTGTCAGAAAGTTTGTTGGCTGCCACCACTCTCGTGAATTTTAATGTATGGACTGACAAGAGAGTGGACAAAATTAGTCTCTTTGATTTTTGAACTATTAAACATTGTTTTTTGCAGACAGACCACCCTGGTCCATTGATATTATGGCCCTAATCCTAACCACATGGCACAAGGACACAGCCTGACTTCAAAGATCTGGTTCGAAAAGTGTGGCTCTGGAAAAGCACTGCAGGTCAGGCAGCATCCAAGAAGCAAGAGAGTCAATGTTTCTGGCATAAGACCTTCATCAGGAATGTGAAGGGCTTATGCCCGAAACATCGACTCTCCTGCTCCTCGCGTGCTGCCTGACCTGCTGTGCTTTTCCAGCACCACACTTTTCAACTCTGAATCTCCAGCACCTGTAGTCTTCATTTCCTCCTCGTTGCTTCAAAGATCTGGTCATATGTGAAAGAATTCCAATAGCCTAATCACAACAGACTGCTGATTTCTTTAGTTCTGACGGGAGATCTGGATTCAAAGGAATATATGTCATACACTTTAAGCATTGTGAGAGCCTGCTGAAGTTGTGTTCTGTTGTTTAGTAAACTGTGTAAGAAATGTGTTTTAAGAAAGATATTCTAAATGACCCAGGAATCTTGTTTTTTTGTGCATATTGAGACCCTTGTGACTTGTTTCTGTGTTAATTCTCTAGTAAATGGAAACATAGGAACAGGTGTAAGCCATGCAGATCTTTGAGCCTCAATTTGAAATGTTTATCCTTATTTTCTATCTCTCGTTGATCCTATTCTCCCCACAGCCTCTCACAACCTCCAGACAATTAGGTCATGGGTAACCTGTGAATATTAATTGTCATTATTTTGCCACTGCAATATTTTTCAGTAGCACTAAACTAAATATTGGGAGAACATCTGAGTTATAAAATGCAGAGAATTTATGATTTGACAGTTAGAAGCTCCTAAATTTGTTGCACGAGTTACTAATCCAAACATAACTCTCATTAGGATGTTGCACTGCTGGACTTCATATTGGGTACCGAGATCGACAGTGATTCTGATCAGGTGTCAGAAGCTAAGTTGTCTATTGCCAATCCACTAAGTGTATGGAAAGATTTACAATAAAGCAGTTTTCATTTATATGTCTTTAATGCAATGAATGTCTCAAGAAATTTTGTAGGAGTGTTACTATACAATTTAAAGAGATATTAGGACAGATGACCAAAAGTTTGGATAAAGAGGTAAATTTAAAAACAACAAATCGCATTTATATCGTGCCTTTGATATTGTGAAATGTGCCACGACATTGCACATGAATAATTATCAAAACAAATTGACGTTTGAGCCACATAAGCAGGTGTTAGGGCAGCTAATCAAGAGCTTGGTCATAGTAGGTTTTAATGAATGTGTAAAAGGTGATCAAAGCATTACAAAGAAAGAGGGTTTTCAGGAAGGAATTCTGCAGCTTAGCAACTGAAGTCATGGCCCATCAATTGTGAAGTGGTGAAAAAAAATGAGCAAGGTGTATGCCGCAGGAATTAGGTAAATTGGATGTCATAAGGCTGTAAGAGGTTGTGGGGAAGGATAGGATCAAGGTGAGATAGAAAATAAGGATAAAAATTTCAAATTAAGTCTCAAATTGAGGAGGAAATTACAACTGCTGCATGAGGTAGATGAAACTAACAACGTAAAATTATGAAAGTGGTATCTTGGCAAGTAACCAATGAAAAGTAAGAGCTACGGTTTAATCCCTCAGACTATGCTCAATTAGCTTGTCGCAATCTATAATGTTATAAGGTTGTTACAATTGGCCTCAATATTGTTGAATTCAGCATTGACCAAATTTGGTCCCAATTACCATTCAAAAATTTCTATTCTCAAAACCTATGTAGATGTTGGGCACTGACAGGACACATCTTAATTGTTAATGGTTTCGATAGTCAGATAAGATAAAAATGGGTCAGACACGAAGAGAACTTTTCTGCCTTTTAACTAGGATGATTGATAATGGTAAAACAATATAAGTTGGCAACGATGCAAGTAATAGGAATGGCGGCATTTTGAAAAGGTCTCTTTGTTCACAGGACATGCGCATCATTGGCAACGCCAACATGTATTGCCTAGTTGTAATTTCCCAAGAGAACCAGCTTCTTAAACACCTGCAGATCATATGGTATTAGTGCTCTCATTATGCTATTATGTTAGATTGGGAGTGCCAGGATTTTGACACAATGCTGATGAAAGAATGTGATTTAATTTCACTTTGGAATGGATGTTGAATTGATGATATTTCCATGCCCTTGTTGCTCTTGTCCTTTTAAAGTGGTAGAGGCCATGCAATTCGGGAGCGTGGGTGTTGTCAATAAGTCTATCCAGCAGAATAGATGGCACACTCTGTAATGCTTTGAAAAAATGTAATTTTGGTGGATTGAAGATTGAGAAATTGTGCAGAAAGTTGGAAGTTAACAATAAACTGGTTGAGGAATTTGGTGGCAGTTAGGGGTGAGGTGGGTATCACTACAAACATTAAAAATTAGCATTTACATAATACTTGTATTGAAGTGAAATGTCCCAAGGGGGCTGGAATACAAGTGTTAGGAGAGGAGGTGGAGGATGTAATTAAAAGAGTAATCAAAGGTAATGATTTTGAAATGACCTGAGAAAGTCAAGAATTTACACCAGACAAAAGGATTAAGAAAGAGAATTCAGGGTGCATGGTCTGATGGTTTCAGACTTTACTACTAATGGCACACTCAAAAGAGGGAAAGTGTCACTTTGAAAGGCAGAGCATGTGATCTGGGATGGAGGCTGCCGAGGTCAGAGAGCGAAAGTAGTCCAATAGAAATCCTTATTCACGTTGATGCTGGGCACAATTCTGATGTCACCATAATTTGATGTCTTTTGAGAGTCAACAGTCATATCCACAGTTTGTTTTATTTCAGACAATATTGTGTCACCAGTTAAGTCATTGTGAACTCCTTGAATGTTTTTCTATATTGAGGGGCGCTATACAATTGCAAGTTGTTGTAAGAAAATCTCACGATGATAGAAATCATCTCAGTAGCGTCATCAAGGGTTACCAACCCTGGCACGAGAAACAGTAATTTCTGCTGCATCAGTATCTCCCTGTCTTGAGACGAAAGGTCTTAAGATGAGAGGAAATTTATATCGGAGTGTCCTTGTTCCACACAGTTTTCTTTGTCTTTTAACACTCAGGTGCCTTGTGCAGTGTTGGAATCTGATACCAAGTGTTGTGAGAGGTTCTGTCAGTCCTTTAAGAATTGTAGAAGTTCACATGTTAAATATATTTAAGACTGAGGTGGACAAAGTGTTGGTCTCAGAATCAAGGAGTACAGGGTAGAGGTGTTAAAACAAAGTTGAGATGGAAGATCAGCCGTGCTCATATTGAATAATGAAATAGTCTCAAGGGGATATATGGTCTACTCCTGCTGTTTGTTATGTCAAGAATCTGCTTCTGGTAGTTACATGGCTAACTCTGGCTCCCAGTGTTTGTCCTGCAGGCTCAGTTTTTCTTTGATATGTCAGTCATAAATGCAAGGGCATTGAATTTAGCCACGTAAAAACCGAGAGCTGACATATGGGCAGTGGTCTGCTGGGCTCGGTGATATAATGTCTGTGTTACTGAGTTAGGAAATCATTGGGCCTGTCCTACTAATCTGAAGAATGAGAATTCAAATTCCTACCTGATAGTTTGAGAATTTGAATTCAGTTTAAAAAGAAATCTGGAGATAAATAGCTGGCATCAGTGAAAAAAAAACCAGATTGGAAGTTATGATAAAAACCCAAGCGGTTCATTAATGTCCCCAAGGGAAGACCTGTGTGTGCCTTCGGTCCCACATCAACATGGCTGACTCTTAACTGCCTTCCGAAGTGGCCTAGCAAGCCACTTGATTGATTAAAAGAACTAAGGATGAGTAATAAATGTTAGCAATCCCTACATCCCAAGAATGAATTTTAAAAATCTCAATTAAAACATGGGCAATATAGATTAGTTAAAGAAGCAAAACACCACATGCACACACAAATTAATAACCTCGCTGGGTAATAATCTGAGGAAAAGGTGAATCAGCATTCAGTTTATTATCTAACTGATGGCTGTTGGCTGGAACACTCTTCGCAGAAAGCAAATACAAGGAAAACAAAAATTAGCCAGGAAAAACTTATACCAAAGCTTCAGGGTTTATAAGGTTTGACTAAAATTTTGTTTCTTGAACACACATTATACCAGGAGCATCCTTGCAATGACTCAATGAGCAATCGTAGTGCTTGGATTCAGTTGAGTCATTAAGGTCAGAAAGTCCGGGGTTCAATCCTTGACTTCTGATAAAAAAAATCACCTCAACCAGCCAGAGTTAGTATGCAAATATCAGGAGAATAATTGTCAACCCTGTCTTCAAGAATCTAATTTAAACCCTTGCCAACTCCGCTTGAATCTGATCAGATTGAAATCTTCAAAATATTAACAGGAAAACACAGTTTTTCATTGGTTGGAGATTTTAGAACTACCGGGCATAGTCTAAAATTAGGGCCAGAATAATCACAAGAGATGTTAGGAAATACTACTACACACAAAGGGGCGGCAAGGTGGCACGGGGCGGCACGGTGGCACAGTGGTTAGCACTGCTGCCTCACAGCACCAGAGACCCGGGTTCAATTCCCGTCTCAGGCGACTCTGTGTGGTGTTTGCACATTCTCCCCGTGTCTACGTGGGTTTCCTCCGGGTACCCCGGTTTCCTCCCACAATCCAAACAAAAATGTGCAGGTTAGGTGAATTGGCCATGCTAAATTGCCCATAGTGTTAGGTGAAAAGGTAAATGTAGGGTCTGGGTGGGTTGTGCTTCGGCGGGTCGGTGTGGACTTGTTGGGCCCAAGGGCCTGTTTCCACACTGTAAGTAATCTAATCTAAACAAAGGGTAGTAGATGGTTGAAACTCTCTTCCATAAATGAAAGTGGATGATAGATCAGTTGTTAATTTTACATCTAAGAGAAGTATTGTTTTGTTAAACAAAGGAGTCCTGGCCAAATGCAGGCACATGGTGTTAGGCCACAAATCAGTTATTGAATGGTGGAACATGTTTGAGGGGCTGAATGACCTCCTCCTCTTTCAATGCTCCTTATTCTGGAGGTTTCATAACATGGCTTTCTTCCTCCAATTGCTGCTTCTTTCATTTGTACCTTCATCTCCTCCTTTGGGTCACTCCTTAAAGTTCACCTGTTTAAGCAAGCTTTTAGTCATTTGTCCTGTGTAAAATAACTTATATGGTTTGCTGTCAAATTTTGTTTGATATCCATCCTGCAGAGCACCTTGTTACGTGAAAGAAACTTTAAAACTGCATTTGTGTTATTGTCAGGGCAGTGCAGGTACTCCCCAGAGTTCCTACATTACAGAAAGTATGCCTCCAACCTGGGTTCTTGATCACCATCCACAGAGGTCTGCTTACAATGTATGCATTTGTATGTATGTCTGTGTGCATGCGCATGTTCATGACTGAGTTTGCATGTTTGTATTTGTACAAGTGTGAATGGACATTGGGTAAAGATTTAACTAGCCTTAGTTAGGATGCCCTCTATGGTGGAGTTAAATTTGCACAGTGCCGATTACTTTCAGGAAAAGTAATCAGTTGGGTAAGTTAGCAGTGGTGCTGTGTCTCAGCAACACACAGTATCTTCAATAGAGACAATATAAGGAGAAATATTTTTTATCTTGCAAGTGGTAATAATCTGAAATATATTGTCTGAAAGGCCAATGGAAACAATTTCAGTAGTAACTTTTGAAAGACAATTAGATAGATATTTGAAGGAGAATACTTGCTAGGCTGTTGGGGAATGGTGTGGGTCTGGGCTGAATTGGATACCTGTTTAAAGATCTAGCATGATGGGCTGAATTGTCTCCTTCTGTCCTCTATCATTCTGTAATTCAAGAGAGGAGGAAGGGAAAGTGAAAAGATTGCTTTGAATATAAAAGGAAAGATAAGTGACAAAATTTATAATTATTCTGCAGCCTGGAGCAGTTCTCCTGGCATTTTTAATTAACACTTTGCAAGTGTGTAAAGATGCTTAAGTAAGCAAAATGCTTTTGCAATGTGTTTATGATGGTTATAAAATGAGGCTGAGGGAAAAGACTGGTGCAACTTTAAAGCTCCAGCGGTGACAATAATGTCAATTAAAAGCACAATGTTGACTGATATATTTACAGCAGTGCGTTGCAATAATCAAGTTTGAAATATGGTGACTTTTTTCATTCTGACATGACAGTGTATTAAATCTTCTACTGCTGCAAACATTAACTCCTTACCAGCTTTCTGAGCTAGGCATTTCTTTGAAATAATGCCCCATCTTTTCTAATGACCTCTCACTCTTTAAAAATCACTTTAAGTTTCAGTGTTGGAGATAACATTCAATGCCTTTAAAATCACTGAATCCCCTACTATCAATATCATGGGGGGTATCATTGACTGGAAACTGAACTGGACCACCCATATAAATATTCTGGCTACATGAACAATTAATGGGGTCAGAATTCTGCAATGAATAACTCACCCCCAATTCCTCAAAGCCTGTCCACCATTTACAGAGCACAAGTCAGGAATGTGATAGAATACTCCCCATTTGCCTGGATGTGGGCAGTTCCAGCAACACCATCCGATGTAAAGCGGCCCGCTTGATTGCCACTACATCCACAAACCTTCACTCCCTCCACAACCGATACGCAGTAGCAGCAGTGTGTAATATCAATAAAATGCACTGCAGAGGTTTGCCAAGGTGTTCAGACAGCATCTTACATGACTACTGTTATCTAGAAGGACAAGGGCAGCAGATACCCAAGAACACTACCACCTGGTAATTCCCCTCCAAGTCACATATTATTCTTGACTTGGAACTTTCTCACTATTCATTTAATGTTATTGGGTCAAAATCACGGAACTCCCCTCCTAGCATTGTTGTCAGTGTACCGATAGCAAATAGACTGTAGCAATTAGAAGAGTATAAAGAAAGTAGGAGTATACTTAAGAGGGAAATCAGGAGGGCAAAACGGGGACATGAGATAGCTTTGGCAAATAGAATTAAGGAGAATCCAAAGGGTTTTAACAAATATATTACGGACAAAAGGGTAACTAGGGAGAGAATAGAGCCTCTCAAAGATCAGCAAGGTGGCCTTTGTGTGGAGCCACAAAAAATGGGGGAGATATTAAATGAATATTTTGCATCAGTACTTACTGTGGAAAAGGATATGGAAGATATAGACTGTTGGGAAATAGATGGTGACATCTTGCAAAATATCCAAATTACAGAGGAGGAAGCGCTGGACGACTTGAAATGGTTAAAGGTGGATACATCCCCAGGCCCTGATCAGGTGTACCCGAGAACTCTGTGGGAAGCTAGAGAAGTGATTGCTGGGCCTCTTGTTGAGATATTTGTATCATCGATAGTCAAAGGTGAGGTGCCGGAAGACTGGAGGTTGGCAAACGTGGTGCCACTGTTTAAGAAGGGCAGTAAAGACAATCCAGGGAACTATAGACCGGTGAGCCTGACCTCGGTGGTGGGCAAGTTGTTGGAGGGAATCCTGAGGGACAGGATGTACATGTCTTTGGAAAGGGAAGGACTGATTCGGGATAGTCAACATGGCTTTGTGCGTGGGAAATCATGTCTCACAAACTTGATTGAGTTTTTTGAGGAAGTAACAAAGAAGATTGATGAGGGCAGAGCAGTAGATGTGATCTATATGGACTTCAGTAAGGCGT
>NC_057743.1:26952224-26973331 GCF_004010195.1 Chiloscyllium plagiosum
AGATGGAGTTTAATTCAGATAAATGCGAGGTGCTGTATTTTGGAAAGCAAATCTTAGCAGGACTTATGCACTTAATGGTAAGGTCCTAGGGAGTGTTGCTGAACAAAGAGACCTTGGAGTGCAGGTTCATAGCTCCTTGAAAGTGGAGTCGCAGGTAGATAGGATAGTGAAGAAGGCGTTTGGTATGCTTTCCTTTATTGGTCAGAGTATTGAGTACAGGAGTTGGGAGGTCATGTTGTGGCTGTACAGGACATTGGTTAGGCCACTGTTGGAATATTGCGTGCAATTCTAGTCTCTTTCCTTTCGGAAAGCTGTTGTGAAACTTGAAAGGGTTCAGAAAAGATTTATAAGGATGTTGCCAGGGTTGGAGGATCTGAGCTACAGGGAGAGGCTGAACAGGCTGGGCTGTTTTCCCTGGAGCGTCGGAAGCTGAGGGGTGACCTTATAGAAGTTTACAAAATTATGAGGGACATGGATAGGAGAAATAGACAAAGTCTTTTCTCTGGGGTCGGGGAGTCCAGAACTAGAGGGCATAGGTTAGGGTGAGAGGGGAAACATATAAAACAGTCCTAAGGGGCAACCTTTTCACACAGGGGTTGGTACGTGTATGGAATGAGCGGCCAGAGGAAGTGGTGGAGGCTGGTACAATTGCAACATTTAAGAGGCATTTGGATGTGTATATGAATATGAAGGGTTTGGAGGGATATGGGCCGGGTGCTGGCAAGTGCGAAAAGATTGGGATGGGATATCTGGTCAGCATGGACGGGTTGGACCGAAGGGTCTGTTTCCATGCTGTACATCTCTCTGACTCTATGATGAATTCAAGAAAGCAGCTTACCACTGATTGACACCACCTTCTTTAACTGTCCTACCTGCCCATCTTCCTTTCCAAGTATCCACTCCACCCTCTGCTGCAAACTATCGCCATTACCCCCCACCTTCTTCTATCTATTGCCTTCCCAGCTTCCGCTCTCCCAGCTATCGCCTTCCCAGCTACCTTGCCACCAGCCCCAGCCCCTCCCATTTATCTCTCAGCCCCGTTGGGCCCCTTCCATACCAGATTCCTGATGAAGGGTTATGCCCGAAATGTTGACTGTCCTGCTCCTCGGATGCTGCCTGTCAGTGAAGCCCAGCCAGTGAAGTCCACCTCTCATGAATAGACTGAAAAAACTATTTATTTCATTCCCCCCACACAGTCTTGTCCATCAACTACCTTACATCCTTCTCTGTAGGCTTCTTTAAAATGTGCCATCACATGGCTTCATCACAGAGATGTTGCATAACATTTTACATTTACTGTATATGGCAGTTTGAATGGAGTGCAACATTCCAGGGCAATTCACAATAGAATTATTCAACAAAGATCTAAGTCTCGGCTTTTGTTGAGATTTGAAATTCAAAGTGTGACTCACCCTTTGCCTGTCTCAGCACAGTATCATCTACTCACTCTGTCTCACTCATTCTTTCAGACACTCTTTTTCTGTATCTCTATTTTTCACTCTTTCCCTGTCCCTGAAGTACAGGTTAAATCATCCATTCAAGGCATTAAGCTGTTCATCACAAGATGACCGTCATGTTTGGGCAGGCTGTCCCCAGGAATGCAAATGTGAAAAGATACCAGATATTGGGAAAAGATGGCAAATTCAAATTAGCTTCAAATTACTATTCTCCCAAGGAAAGAAATCCAGGTACTTGCCAATTCCAGTTTCACTCAGGCTGGGAACTGCCACAGGCAACCTGTATTTGGAATGGAGGGTGATTGGGACCTGGTTTGTTTAAACTCCTGGCTACAAGCAGAGACAAATGTATGAGTCTGTCAATAACTGGCAATGTTAGTATCTGTAGGCCTTAATGTAATGGCCCTTAGCTATCAGCAGGATCTTCTCCCATTACTCCCTCAACTATTCAGCCAAGCTTGACAAGCCAAAGCATCTGGAGAAACATATATGTGGCAATTTCCATGCTTTCTCCAACACAGCTAAATGTCCAACTGCTTGCTGCTCACATCAAATAACTAAGTACCCAAAACTCCAAATACCTGCCAATATAAGCACAATTTTGTATAGTTGCCAAATGCTATGTAGCTGTGGAAACATCTTTATTATAAAGTAATAGAATAGTACAGCTCAAAAAGAGTATTCTGTTTAGTCCCATTTCCCTTCCTATTCCCAGCATCTGCAGAAGACTTTGCTTTCTTCACTGTCAGAAACTCATGACCAGATTCCCATCTCAGATGCAACTCTTGTTAGCACAATGCCATCTTCATTATGACTTTTCCTTTGATCTCCTGATATCACAGTCCATCAACAGAGAAGCAGTAGTCCTGTAACATTGGGTGTAGTGACAGTTTCACATAGAACTCTTAGTGTTTCATTGAGGACACTTTGTATGTTTTTTAAACATCACCAACTTGGCTTCTGTATTCACTGTTATAAACATACAGAATAGACTTAAATTGAGATTTGTGACTGCAGAGAAACTGCATTTTTTTCTAATTGATATCATAGTTGACAGAGACTTCATTTGGTGTAGTAATAGCAGGGAACAATTTGTAATGGGCCTGATACCTGCTGTTAATACTCTGCATTGTCTGCTACCTATCTGTGTCACCCTTAGGCACCCCGTGTCTCACTACGTGCCAACTTTTTGCACTTCTTTGATGTGTGCTAGGATGTTAAATAAACAGTACCCCTTCAAATTCCATGGTTTATTGACAAATCATGTCTTTCTTAACTCATAGGCTGCTGGCAGATTCTGTCATTTCTGGCTGAATGAATTCGTAAATATTTCGGTCTTCTTTACTGAAATAAATGCATTTTCCAGTCAGAACACTATTGAACTGTCTTTGGTAAAACTGCAACCAGAAATAAACCAGAAATAAGATGAATATTAAATTTTTATTCCTTAATAAATGTAATAATCTAATGTAGTTTTAATCAAGCATCCTTTCTTGAAAAGCTTGTCAGTTCAAGCCCCACAACATAACACTTGAGCACATAATCTCGGTTTACATTCCAGCATTTCCCAGGAGGCCAATATTTATCCCTCAACCAAGATCAGTTTTAAAAAAAACTGATTTTCTGGCCATGATCACAATTATGTTTTGCAGGATTGCACAAATTGGTCACGGTTATGGAAGATGCTATATCTATTTAAAGGTAGAATAAGACAAAATAATTGATTACTCTTGTGAATTGTTACAGCGACGTTAACAGTCAGGACTCAGAATCTATCTTATACCCAGTCAATGATCGGGGTGGATTTTTTAAAAAGCATGTATTTATTAAGTCGAATGTTGATTATTCTAAAAGCATGGCAACTTATATGGGTCGACAAAGAGACACATTTTAAATTTTAGTTCGAATTGGGTAGAGCAGTGATGTGTTTATGATGTTAATACAAAGATACGCTCTTGGGAATTGTTCACACGTTCGGGGCGATTGGTCAGCTTAGTCAAGGAGAATATGAAGGAATATTACAGCCAACAAAAAAAAACCTGCAATGAAAAGCAGAAAAGCTTCTTGTTGGAGGCAGTTATTAATGAAATCCACAGTACAGACAGCATCTGCAGTCACACTATCTATGCAAAATATATGAAAAACCTTAATTCCGCTTGCACTTTCAGTGACCTTTTTACTGTTGTTAATTCCGATGACCAAATTTAGAATTAAAAACTATGTAAACGTGTCACATTGTAATTATATTTGCTTGCCAGTAAAGGAGCTGTAACACAACAGTTATGAGTGTTATAATTGCAATGTGATATATCTATATAGGCATGCTTCATTATAAACGTATTGCAAACATTTACTTGGAAAACTGAAAATAAAGACAGAATATATCTGTACAAAAATGAGCACTATTATATGTACTTGGATCCTTGGAACATCCGAAGGTGCTTTACAGCCAATAAGGCACTTCTGAAGAGCGGTCCCTGTTGAAATATCGGAAACTCAGTAGCCAGGTCCCTCCACCTCCTCCAGGATTTCCGCTTCCCCGGTCCCCAACGCCTCGTCTTCACCATGGACATCCAGTCCCTGTACACCTCCATCCCCCATCACGAAGGACTCAAAGCACCAGTAGCCAGGTCTGTCTAACAAAGTGAAATAAATGACCAAGTAAACTGTTTCATGTGTCAGTTGAGATTTACATATTGGTCCAGAGACTCCCTGTTTTCCTTCAAATCGTTTCAGGAAAAATACAAATAACTGCTCCATTTTCTTGTTGACTCTCCCACAGGCACAGAAAGTTTTTGTTTTAATTGTGTTCAATACCACAAGTTACGAGTTCTGCACAACTAATAGCAACACCAAAACAAACTTAACAGTTACCTGTCGCGGGTGGTGGTGCAGGAGTCCTTGAGGTTTAGAGTAGTATGTTCAGTTTTTAGCACTCTCCTTCAGGAAGGATATCTTGACCTTGAAGGTGATATTGCAGCTGCAAGTGTTAAATTATGAGGACAGATTGCCGAGCCAGGTTTAAATATTTCCAGGCAACCTGTTGGGACATGTTATGACCTGTTTCTGAAACAGATGGAGCTTGACCAGAAGCAGGGATACTACCACTATGCCACAAGAGCCCAACTCCACTAGGTTTGTACTAACTTGACGATAAAGATTGAGGTTCAACACAATAATGTATTTGATCAAGTGGAATGAGATAACTATTTCCTTCTTGTGCAAGCCTTGAAGATGGGACAAAAGCAACAAATTAGATTTATATAGTGCCCTTAGTGTAATGAGACATGTCAAGTGTGATATAAACTGTGTTACTTACATAAATAAAAAACTGAAAGAACTGCAAATGCTGGAAATCAGAAACAAAAACAGAAATTGTTGGAAATGCTCAACATGTGTGGCAGCATCTGTGAAGCAAAATCAGAGAGAATGTTTCAGGTTCAGTGACTCTTCCTCAGAATGGGTGTTATCTACATAAGTATTTAATATCATTGATTGTAAATTTGGATTTTTTTTGGTGTTGAGTTTTTGAGTGGATTTCCTGTGCCTCTGAAGTTAATAATTTGTAAGTTAGTCTGTAGCCATGGTGATTTATTTTGAAACAGTTTTTGAGGCCTAGCTTTAGAATTAAGGGACTTTTTTGTGCACCATTAATAGATTTTTGTTTACCTTATATTGTTTTGTGACCCTGCAATTTAAATAGTGGGATCTCAAGGATCTTTTTAGAGATTGCTGGAACCTGTACTTTTAAGTTTAAAGGGCACCCATAGTTTAGAGAGGGTTTTTTTTTTACAGTTTTAGTTTCAATTTGGATCAAAATGGCTGCATAGTCCAATGTTCCTGAGAAGGAAAGGAGATTGTGAACTAGGTTACCTTACAGTGAATAGTAGTGGCAGACCCTGGCCAGAAGTGTTAGGATAAAACCAGAAAGTAGGTTTCTTAAAATGGAGTACATTTAAACTTAGGTACATAATAGTTCCAGAAACAAGCTGTCTGTAATTCCAGGCAATAAGTTAAAGACACAAATGTCTTAAATCTACTGAGGTGTGAGTACTGTTTGAATTTTTTTTACTATACAAAAGATGTTTTTCTTTTCAATTTGTGAAGTCGTGTGTTTGAATTATTTTGATTGTATGTTTATTGTGTATTTTAAAACTCTCTGAATTTATATTATAAGTAGATGGTTTGATTTATTATAGTTTATATGAATTTATGTTGTTAATTAGCTTCTGTCATACTGTTAAAGCAAAATCTGTACCATTGTGTACTTATGTTTGAGCAATAGACCACTTTATTAAAACAGAAGTAAATCAAAGTATGATTTGTCAAACCACGTTTCAGGCAAGGATCTGACCTGTCCAACAATACCATCAGCTAGGATCATAACACAATGTATTTTACAGGAGTGTTATAAAATAAACTATGACTCTGATCTATTTAAGGAGATATTAGCGTAGATGACCCAAAGCTTGGTCAAAGAAGTTATTTTCAAGAAATATCTGAGAGAAGTAAAAATGAGGCAGAAAGGTATAAGGAGGGAATTCCAGAGCTCGGGCAGCTGAAGGCACAGCTCACAATGTGGAGATTGGGAATACACAAGAGGCATTAAAGGCATGCAGTTATCTTGGAGGATTTGAGGTTGGAGAGATTACAGCGAGAGGTAGTGACAAGGTCACAGAGGAATATGAATGAGAATTTTAAGATCAAGACATTGCTCAATCAGACGTTAATGTAAATTAGAGAGCACAGGAGTGATGGGGAATATGATCTACTGCAATTTTAAGACATAGTCATGAGTTTAATATGACCTCACGCTTATAAAGAGTAGAATATGGGAGATTGACCAGAAGTGCTTCAGAATAATTGAGACAAAGGAGTGGATAAGGTTTCAAACAGATGCTTCTTGCAGAGTGCTTTAGGGAACATCTCCGGGACACCTGCACTAATCAACCCCACTGCCCCGTGGCCGAACATGTTAACTCCCCCTCCCACTCTGCCGAGGACATGCAGGTCCTGGGTCTCTCCACCGCCACTCCATCACCACCCAACACCAAGAGGAAGAACGGCTCGTCAGAAGAATGCCTCGTCTTCTGCCTCGGAACACTTCAACCCTAGGGCATCAATGTGGACTTCACCAATTTCCTCATTTCCCCTCCCCCCACCTTATCCCACTTCCAACCTGCCAGCTCAGCACCATCCTCATGACTAGTCCTACCTGCCAATCTTCCTTCCCACCTATCCACTCCACCCTATCACCTTTACCCACACCTCCATCCACCTATTGCACTCTTAGCTACCTTCTCCATAGCCCCACCCCACTCCCATTTATCTCTCCGCCCCAGGGGCTCGCTGCCTCCTTCCTGATGAAGGGCTTTTGCCTGAAATGTCGATTTTCCTGCTCCTCGGATGCTGCCTGATCTGCTGTGTTTTTCCAGCTCCACTCTAATTTGACTTTCAAACAGATACATTGTGTTGAGATTAAGGTTGAATGATGTGACAGAAGTGACAGTTTTAAATAAATGAGATTGACAGATTTTGTTTTTCAGAGATTATTAAAGGTTACCGAAGCAATGCTGTCGATTAATTTAAACTGTGGATCAGCTATGATCCACCATGAATATTTTTAATTTCTGTTTCTTTATTGCTGTCTTTTTGCATTTTTTTCTTTTTCTACAATTGAGAAGTACATTAAAAAGATATTTGGACGTTGGAAGAATCTTAAGTGGCTGGCATTGTACTTGTCTGTGGCTCTGCTTCCTAAGAGACCTTGCTCATTCTGCATTGAGCTTCTCAGTGTGGGGAAGGGGAGGGTTTGATGATGAGTCATTGTTGTGAATAGTTTTAATGAAGTGCTAATTCAGGCTGCTTTAGCAAGGTTATTCAATGAAGTTGGCCTAAGGGGATAGCATAGTGTGAAGTTGCATTCAATTTCTGAAGTAACTGATGTCCTTTTTTGATGTAAAGTAGAGTTGGTGCTACTGCTGTTTAATCTCTGGATGTGGCAGATTGGGTGCTGTCCTATTCTGTTAGTGCTTTGGGTTCTCTGAGCTCTGGCTGAGTTCAGCTGTTCATAGCGGGTTTTGGCAAAAAACGTATTTAACGTGGAGGTGGCTGTGCAAAAAAAGACATACTAGTGGAAGCCTGAGAACACTTTCAGTGATGCTAAGTTAATGTTCCAACTCTCACTGAAGCTGAATATCTGTTGCCCTCTTCAATTTTATGCTGAAGTTACTTCTGTTTTTCAGGTGAGTACCAGACAACAGATCTACCCATTGGATTAAACATCCTTCTGTCCCAAATTGCTGCCTCCTCTGCTTGAGAGCACTGATGCATCAAGTTATGGTTTAAGAATCTTACCCAGGACTGTTCTTCATTGGTCAGTCTAAACACTGAGTGTTGAAAAGTGAGTGAGGTATGGAGGGCATTATAACCAGGGACAGAGGCAGCAGTGTATGTCATCTACAAGACACATGGCGGCAATTCTCCAAACCTCCTTTGACAAAACATTCCAAACCAAAACAGTAGATCAATGGGAACACCATCACCTGCAATTTCCGCTCTAAAGTGCTGCACTGTCTTGGAACAATATCACCATTCATTCATTGCCATGGGGCCAGAGTGCTGGAACATCACAGCTAACAGCACCAGGAGAATACTTTTACTATTTGGACAGCAGCAGTTCAAGAAAGTTGCTCACTCGCAGTTTCTTGTTGGCAACTTAGGTAGGACAGTAAATTTTGATCTAGCCAGTGGTAAACATATCCCAAGTAGGTTAAAGAAAACTATTAATAGCCACTTATCAGTCTAATCTAAGGTGATGCTTCATGTTGGCATGGATTGATATTATTGAGAAATTGCAAGTAGAACTGAAAACTACCCAGTTGTCATTGAACGTCTTCACTTCTGATCTTGTAATGGAGGTAACTGGCTGAAGAAGGTTGGGACTAGTACTTTACCTTTGAGAGTCTCTAGTCGCAATGTCCACTTGCCCTTCAATAAATACAGCTATCTCCCTTTCTGGTCAGTATGATTGCAACCAACAGAGAGTTCTTCTGTCGGTTTCCCATTGACTTTATTTTGCTGGGGTTTCTTAATGTCCCATTCAGTTAAATGCTTCCTTGATGTCAAGGCAATGACTCTCACCTCACTTCTGGAATTCAACTTTGTAGTTCACTTTGGACAAATAACGACTTGATAGCAATATTAGCAATATTCTACAAGCAGGAGAAAGTGAGGACTGCAGATGCTGGAGATCAGAGACAAAATGTGTGTTGCTGGAAAACCACAGCTGATCGAGCAGCATCCGAGGAGCAAGAGAGTCAATGTCAAACAGATGTACAGCATGGAAACAGACGCTTCGGTCCAACTTGTCCATGCCGACCAGATATCCCAACCCAATCTAGTCCCACCTGCTAGCACCTGACCCATATCCCTCCAAAACCTTCCCATTCATATACCCATCCGGATGCCTTTTAAATGTAGCAATTGTACTAGCCTCCACCACTTCCCCTGGCAGCTCATTCCATACATGCACCACCGTCTGCGTGAAAAACTTGCTCCTTAGGTCTCTTTCATATCTTTCCCCTCTCCCCCTAAATCTATGCCTTCGAGTTCTGGACTCCCCCACCTCAGGGAAGAGACTTTGTCTATTTATCCTATCCATGCCCTCATGATTTTATAAACCTTTATGAGGTCACCCCTCAACCTCTGATGGTCCAGGGAAAACAGCCCCATCCTATTCAACCTCTCCCTATAGCTCAAATCCTCCAACGCTGGCAACATCCTTGTAAATCTTTTCTGAATCCTTTCACATTTCAAAACATCCTTCTGATAGGAATGAGACCAGAATTGCACGCAATATTTCAAAAGTGGCCTAACCAATGTCCTGTACTGCCACAACATGACCTCCCAGCTCCTGTAGTCAGTACTCAGTACTCTGACCAATAAAGGAAAGCATACCAAACACCTTCTTTACTATCCTATCTACCTGTGACTCCACTTTCAAGGAGCTATGAACCTGCACTCCAAGGTCTCCCTTGTTCAGCAACAGTCCCTAGGACCTTACCATGAAGTGTAAGGTCCTTTCCCAAAATGCAGCACCTCGCATTTATCTAAATTAAACTCTATCTGCCACTTCTCAGCCCATTGGCCCATCTGATCATGATCCTGTGGTAATCTGAGGAAACCTTCTTCGTTGTCCACTGTACCTTTAATTTTGGTGTTATCTGCAAACTTCCTAACTGTACCTCTTATGCTCGCATCCAAATCATTAAATGACGAAAAGTAGTGTACCCAGCACCGATCATTGTGACACTCCACTGGTCATAGGCCTCTAGTCTGAAAAACAATCCTCCACCACCATCCTCTGTCTTCTACTTTGAGCCAGTTCTGTATCCAAAAGACTAGTTCTCCCTGTATTCCATGAGATCCAACCTTGCTAACCAGTCTACGTTTTGAGCATAAGCTCTTCATCAGGAATGTATTTCTTATTAGAGCTTATGCTCAAAATGTTGACTGTCCTGCTCCTCGGAAGCTGCCTGACCGCCTGTGCTTTTCCAGCACCACACATATTCTACAAACAGGGCATTATAAACATATTTGTTGGTGTCCTTGTCCAACATCATTCCAACACCATGCACGGTGACTCAGTGGTTAGCACTGCTGCCTCACATTGCCAGGGACCCAGGTTTGATTCCAACCTCGGTGACTGTATGTGTGGTGTTTGCACATGCTCCCTGTGTCTGCGTGGGTTTCCTCCAGGTGCTCTGGTTTCCTCCCATAATCCAAAGATGAGCAGGCTGGGTGAATTGGCTATGCTAAATTGCCCATAGTGTTCAGGGATGTGTAGGTTAGGTGCAGGGGTAAATATAGGATAATAGGGTTGGGGAATGGGTCAGTGTGGACTTGTTGGGCCAAAGGGCCTGTTTTCATATTGTAGGGTTTTTATAAATTCTATAGATAGCAGTCAGGGCCTGGCACAATTCCCAATTTTGTCAAACCCAATTCTGCTTTCATCTGACATGTACATATACGCCCATTCCTGATGAAGAGCTTATGCCTGAAATGTCGACTCTCCTGCTCCTTGGATGTTGCCTGACTGGCTGTGCTTTTCCAGCACCATTACTTTTGACTCTGATCTCCAGCATCTGCAGTCCTCCCTTTCTCCTCCATGTATATATACTGCCTACCAGGTGTTTGAATTAGGAGCAAAGAGTAGGAATCTGGCTGATGTTTTGGGCTTTGCCTTGGGATATTTCAGCCAATTTAATGCATGCTATCATTGCTGCATAAACCAAGACCAAGCTCTTTACCATGGTACAACCAAAAAATGTCTCAAAGCCTGAAAATGTGGAGGACTTGCATTTATGTACCACCTTTCATGACCTCATCATGTATTAAAGTGTTTTATAACAAATGAAGTACTTTTGAAATATAATCATAGCTGAAAGCTTGTAATCATGAGAGAGCACAGCTAGCTCCCAGAAACAAAAAAGTGCTAATGCCCATTTTATTTGCAATGATATTGGTTGAGGAATGAATACTGCCTTGGTTATTCCATTGAGGAGAATTCCTCTACTGTGCTTCATGTGGGTTTATTGTCCATGTGGGTCAGCCTGCTGTAACCTGCTTGCCCTTCAATGCACCATATACAACTTCTCAAAACTGGCAGCAAAGTGAACCAAAAGCAGGGTCAACTTCTGGAGGCAATTACTGCTCATTAATAAATATTTAAAATCTTAATTATAAATGTTTATGGGCATAAAATATTCAAACCTGATGGACGCAGTTTTCATAGAGAATGCATATTGGAAGCTGATGATGTTTTTCAATATATAGCTATAACCTATGTAATAGAAGGAGGGAAACTAGTAACCCCTGTCCGCATTGCCAGGTGTATTAGTCAGATTATGCTCCTTGTTCTGTACTGTTCCAAATTATATCCTAACTACATGTGTGAGACATTAATTTCTTCTTTTTTCAAGTTTGCCTATTAATTGCAAATATATTTGAAGATGGTTTTTCTTCTTCAGTTGGTGCTACTGTTATGATCCCAACTGATGCTGATCCAGGTCAAGTCAGATCCCAGTGCGAAACTTGGTTTAATAGACTGGAAGTTTTACTTGTTTTTGCAATTTGTTTACTGTGGTGGTCAGTTACTGAGTTTATTGATAGTAGGTTACAAATGCACTTTTAACAAAAGAACATCAACGTTTATTACACACAAAAGGAAAAGACAAACTATTTTAGACTATATACAAATTATTTACATTGGTCTTATTATTAATTTCAGAAGTAAAGATTCCGTGCAATCTTACAGATCCTCAAACCTCAGTAAGAATCACCTTGTTAACACTTTAAAATTCCTTGTATACTGGCATAACGTATGCGGTTTCTTACCAGAAGACTTCTGACTGAATGCTGTCTTCTTTAGTTAATATATTCATAAGATCTTTAAACAGTTAACTAAGCTCACTTACACCTTCACGTGTTCCTTAATTTTTGCATTCTTTCTCTCTGACATCTTTTATTTCTGGAGCTTTTCTGTTATTATTCAAAACTACTCAGGATTCCTTACTTTTGCCCTGTTTTGGAGACTCCAAATTGCACTGCTAATATTATAGACCTGCTTTCTCTAAGGAATCACCTTTTCTCTGAAAGAAACCTTCACATTCACTGACTTTCTGTATTATTCTCCTTTTGAAAGGAAACTTCTTTCTGTCTGTGTCTCACTGTGTCTTAGGACACTTTGATGCTGGGTGACAGCCCAATTTGCTGTCTTCTGTATCCTTGTTTTCTAAAGCATTCATCTCAAAGGATTTCTTTTAAACAAATTCCCAAACAACTGGTACCATTTCCAGAAACCAGTCTACAGTTAAACTGAAACTATGTTGTTCCTTTCTTAAAACACACTACAGAGAAATACAAATCTAACGTAAAACTGTACATGTTTCTGTTCACTCTTGAAGCCAGGTTTCAAAATATAAATAACATGAATCTTCATCACATTTAATATAGGGATAACTCTCCTTTGCTTTTCCTCCTTCCCCCAAAGCTGAAGACTTCTGCTGGGGTACATAGCAGTCATCCAAATAATCATTTTTCATGTATGAGTTTGGGTTGGGAATTTCAAACTAGCTGTTCCACCAGAAAGGGCTGTGCAGCACACTAACTGGATCATTGCTCACAGGTTGAACTTAAATCTGTCCTCACTTTCTATTTGCTATAACTTATTGAACGTTTGGGTAGGGTTTTGATCACTGTAGTGATTTCCCACTCCTCCCTTCGCCTGGCTGGTAGAGTTAATTATGATCTAACTCCTGCCTCTTGCCTGTGTCAATTAATTCAGTACAGATTAGAACAAAACTTTGGATTTGTTTGCTTTATATGCTGTATGTCCACATTGTGTTCAACTCAGTTTATTATCAAGTAAGTTGGACAGTAGAAGTGTTAAGAAATGTTCCTGTCAGTGGTTCTATCAAAAGTCTTAATCTGGTTCCTAACTATCACTGTACAAACCTCTGTTAGAAAATGTGTTTGCCAAATGTGGGAATATTTTCAAAAGAGATATTTATTGCATGTTTTCTTTTGCCTTGAGAAGTTGAGAATGGACCTTCATTTTAAACTGTTGCTTTGTTGTGAAATTGACTCCTAAAACTATGTTAAATCGAAGATTCCAGATTCTGGTTCAATATTACTGAATGAAAATCTTTTTTTCCAAGTCAGGATGGTGAATGACTTGGATAGAAACTCTGAGGGATAGACATTCCCATGGTAGTTTACCTTTGACATTCTCAGTGCTGGGGACAGGTAATGTCCTTGTAACCATAGTGAGTTGTTGCCCAGAACTTAATATCAATTTGGCAATTTCAAGCCAACAAAATGCTTTTGCATATGAAATGCAACTAGGAAGCTTTGAGATTAATGGATGTGATTAAGCAATATTCCTGATGTTTTGTGGAGGAAACTACTCAGTATTTCACTTGTGCAGTACATGACTTTAGGTGCAGATGGTTGAAAATGTTCAGATATCCAAAATCTGGTTCCTTACTCTAAATAGCTGAGGTATACATGCCATTGCCACATGCAAGTATTTTTCTTCACCAGTCTGTCCACCAGAAGTCCATTGTCAGTTGGAGAGGAACCTTTGAATTTCAGTTAATATTAGATCATTTCGAGAGCAATGTCAAAATAAAGCCAGCATTGGTTCAGTGAGTCAGTCGCATTAAAAAAAAGTGAGCCATACAGATCCAGATGCCTTCCTCAGCCAGAGGTGAATTAGCTAATCCGAGCTACTGAATTTTGATTTCGGTAAGCAAGATCTCAAAACCTCTGCTGCTTGAATTCCAGCTCTCTCAAGGCCCTTCTAACCATTATCCACTGAATTGGCAACTATGTTGGCTGTGGTCAGAAAATGACTCAATTTAAAATTTGCGTATTTGTTTCCATGTTGAAGTAGTAGCTGTAGTCCAGCATTAAGAATTCTAAGTAATCTACTGCTTTGATATGTGTGTAACCTCAGATCAAATCCAAAAAATTACTTTTGTTTTTTGCTTAATAATGGTCTCCTTCCTCCCTATCTTTGGAACCACCTCCAGCCATATAATGCTTTGAGATATTTGAACTCCTTCACTGTCTCTTTGTATCCCATTTTAATTGCTCTACAATTTGTAGCCATATAATTATTTGTTTAGGTCCTAATGTCTGGAATTCCCTCCCTAAACTCTCTGACTGTTTGGCTACCTCTCCTACTTTGAGCTATTTATTATTTTTGGGTCCAAGTTTACATATCTCCATCAGTCTTGTGGGTGGTAGTGGGGTGTATCAAATTTAGCTTGATAACACAACTGTGAAGCTTTTTTTTTATGATATTACAAGTGCTATGCAAATGTTGCTGCTTGTCACCTCTGGATCACAATTATCCTCTGTGGGGGATGTTGGATAAGGACATTGTTGGATTTAGCTGAGATGTCCTCCACCACCAAGATAAAATAGCATTCACTCTGTGCGATAACACATTACAGCCAGAAGGCAAAAAAGGTAGCACCCAAGGAGGAATTTCAGAAAAGAAATGTGGAACTGGTGAAACTCACAGTTAAACTGGAATACCACATAATACATTCAATGTACAACTCTGTATTCAGAGCTAAACTGCATGCGGGAACTGATTATTCAGCCCCTTAAGAACATCATAATCGTTGTAAGCAGATATTTCTAGAACATATTTTTGTGACTTCTGTTTAAAAGCGTGGGCCAGAATTTAGAGCACCTAGTTTCACCTCGGTGCTCATTGAACTACTCCAGCTCCTTGTCAGGCAACACCTCAGTTTTAAAATTCTCATCCATTTTATTCAGATCCTCCTTGGCCTTTCTTTCCCTATCTCTGTAACATTGTTCAAACTAAAAACTCCAAGATCTCTATCCCCAAATTTAATTGTTCTGGAATCCCCTCCCTAAACTTCCCACATCTTCACCTCACTCTCCTTCTTTAAAAGTCTCCTTTAAACCTCACATTTTGACCAATGTTTCATTTTCCTGTTCTGATATTTCCTTATATTGCTCATGTTAAATTTTGTTTCACAATGGTGCCAATGTCTTGAACATTTGATTGCATTAAAAGTCCTCTATAAATTCACTTTATTATTTTAAGTTTCTGTTTGGTATTCACAAGGATTTGAGAACAGACAATAACCACTTAATAAGTTATTGGTATTGAGACATCCATGCTTGACTTTGTTCAATAGCAGTTAAGAACTTGAAGTCTATAACTTCTGCAGTGAGGATCATTGAACAGGCACCTTATTCAAGTCAAAGTCATTCTTATTCTATTGATATTATTCTAAGATGCAAAGCCAACAGCCATTCCATGGATTTCAGATCAGATAAATGTGCAGCGCTGTGAATCGGTTTCTGTGAGTGTTCACATTCTGTGAATGTGAAAGAAACAGTGCTTGCTTTTATGGTATATAATGCCTGTCAAAACCTTATTACTGCCCAAAGCATTTCACAGCCAATCAATTACCTTTGAAGTGTAGTCACCATCGTAATATAGGATACCAGTCCCAATTTGCAAATGGCGAGCTCTCACAAACAACATCAGTAGCTGAGGCTATGTTTTATTTATTTTGTTTGAGTGTTGTTAACTAGTTATTACATTTCACTGGGGAAGCACAGTGAATCAAGTCCTATTCCCAGAATCCTCACGAAAGTTAAGATTTAATCAAAGTATGCTTAATTCCTCAATTTACTTGTCTTTTTAGATCCTAGTTAACAAAATACCAACCAAAAATTACTACTTAATACAAAGAAATAGATTCTATCTACAGTTAGAAAATATGAATTACTGACATATAACTCTACTAGTTAAAACTCTAGCCATCTTATAAAACTACCCTGCACAAACAGTCATGGTCAGAAAAAATACATTGCTGTTATGGGTGCAGGTAAAAGCTGGGAAGACAGTTCAATGACCCCTGTAAACAGGGTTTGCTGAGATGATCCTTTTACTTGTCAAAACTCGCTGTTCTTCAGTCTGTCTTCTACAAATACTTTTTACATTTTTGCAGGACGCATGAGATGACTGATTCCCATATTAAAGTCTCTGACTTATTGATGGAAAAACACAGTTGCAATAACTGGTGAGGGAAAATAAACTGACTTGCTTCAGGCATTTTATATTGCAAACAGGCACACCACATCCTATTTCAGAGATCTGAAGGCTTCTGGCCAATTGTTCACACCCACCAGCTGTTCAGCTACATAGCAGCCAATCATGCAGTTGCTGGCAGGCAGATGACCTTTATCATCCACAGCTAGTCACAACTCAACAAACTAATCAGCTACATGTTGCAGGTTGAATATCAATTTGTACACACTGCTGGTGCCAAGCTGTCTGCAACCAACCTCCCCCACTGGTTACGTAAAGTGAATACCACTTCGAATGAGTTTGGTAACGAGCTTTTAAAATGCAACAAGCCCTTCCACTATTCTTGGTTTTTAAAAGTCAATTTCCCTTTTCAGTCCACATTATTTGAGAAACTCAAAACGTTAGGGAGAATGTCCTTCTCTTCTTCAAATAGTGTCATTGAATCTTTTACATCCACCTGAGAAGGCAAATGGGAATTAGATTTAATGTTTCCTTTGTTAAGTATGGCATCACTAGTTCAGTGATGTGTCAGCCTAATTCAGGTACACAGGTCCTAAAGCAAGATTTGGACTTTTGATTTAAATTTCAAAGATAACAAAATTAAGGCTAACACTCAGCTCCATGCTGTTGATATTAAGGAGATGTAACTCCCAGGGTCAGTGTAATGTGTGTGAAAGCAAATGCCAGCATTTGCAGTGAGACTGTTGGGAAATAGTGGAAATAAGATGTGAATCAGAAGCTCATTTACCCAGATATCACACGACAAATTAGGGACTGACTTATTCTTCCTTAGCTTTACCAACCAGACTAATAAACAATTAAATCAATTAAATTTACTACTAAATCAATAGCAAGAAACAAAGTAGGGTCAGATGATGTAGAATCTGTTGGGTAGAGTTGAGGAACTGCAAAGGTAAGAAAACCATAATGAGAGTTATATACGGGCCTCCAAACAGTAGTCAGGATTTGGGGCACAAGATACACCAAAAGATAGAAAAAAAGCGTGTAAAAAAGGCATGGGGAGGATTTCAATATGCAGGTAGACTGGGAAAATCAGGTTGGTAGTGGACTGCAAGAAAAGGGATTTGTGGAATATCTACAAGATGGCTTTTTGGAGCAGCTTGTGGTGGGGCCCACGAGGGAACAGGCAATACTGGATTTAATGTTGTGCAATGAGGCAGACTTGATAAGGAAGCTTAAGGTGAAGGAACTTTTAGGAGGCAGTGATCATAATATGATTAAATTTACTCTGCAATTCGACATGGAGAAGGTGGAATCAGATATAATGGTATTACAGCTGAATAAAGGCAGCTACAGAGGCATGAGGGAGGAGCTGACCAGAATTGACCTGGAGGGGAGGCTAGCAGGAAAGACAGTGGAATAGCAATCGCAGGTGTTTCTAGGAGTAATTCAGGAGACACAACAAAAATTCATCCCTTAGATGAGGCAACCATGGCTGACAAGATGAGTCAGGGACAGCATAAACACAAAAGGGAAAGCATATAATGTGGCGAAGGGCAGTGGGACACCAGAGGACTGGGAAACCTACAAGCACCAACTGAAGACAATGAAAAAAATAAGTAAGGAGGGTGAAGAGTGCTGTCATTCATCTCTAGAGGACTAGAATATAAACGCAGGGATGTACTTCTGAGGCTTTACAAAACTCTGGTCAGACCACATTTAGAGTATTGTGAATAATTCTGGGTCCCATACCTCAGGAAAGATGTACTGGCCCTGGAGAGGGTCCAGAGGAAGTTCACGAGAATGATCTCAGGAATGAAAGGCTTAACATATGAGGAACGTTTGAGGATTCTGGGACCATACTTTATGGAGTTTAGAAGAATGATGGGGAAATCTAATTGAAACTTTAAGAATACTGAATAGCCTGGACAGAGTGGATGTTGGGTAGATGTTTCCATTGGTAGGAGAGACTAGGACCCGAGGGCACAGCCTTAGAGTAAAGGGATAAGAAGAAATGCCTTCAGCCTGAGAGTGGTGCATCTATGGAATTCACTGCCACAGAAGGCTGTGGAGGCCAAGTCATTAGGTTCTTGATTGTCAAGGAGATCAAAGGTTACAGGGAGAAAGCAAGAGAATGACGTTGAAAAATCTTATCAATCATGATTGAATGGCAGAGCAGACTTGATGGGCCGAATGACCTATTTTCTGCTCCTATGTTTTATGGTCTTATGGAAAATGTCAGCAATGTTGCACAAACTGATATTTGATCTACCTTTCCAGATGTCTGGGATAAAGAAAAAAACATTAAGTACAAGTGAATTAAATCTTTCAAAGTTGTTAGCAAGGACCAATGGCATAATCTTACAATAGTGTCATCTAATGGTGTGCTACAACAGTTGTTAATTTTTTCATCATGTCAAACAGACAAAGGAATTAAGAGTAGAAATATGTTGCTTGGCCCCTCAAGCCATTCAATTAGATCATGGATTATCTGATTGCTCCACCCTCCTACCACAATAATCTTTTACACTTGCTTATCAATAATCTATCAATATATCGGCTTTAAAAATAAAAATCAATGAAACTGCTTGCACCAACTTTTGAGGGAGAGAGTTTCAAAGACACTTAACCCTATGTAAGTAAAACATTCTCCTCGTTTCTGACTTCAATGTCCCTTATGTTAAAACAGTGATCCCTAGTTCTAAATTCTCCCAGAAGAAGAAATATCCTTTCCATATGCACCCAGTCACGATCTGTCGGAATGTTGTATGTTTCAGTCAAGTCATCCCTCACTCATCTGAACTGCAATGGATCTGAGCCTCGCCTTTCCAACCTTTCCTCATAAAACAATCAGCCGTTCCATGTGTTAGTTCAGTAAACCTCAGTTAACTGCTTGCAATGCATTTACATCCTTCCTTAAGTAAGGAAACTAATACTGTATAAAATACACTAGATGTGGGCCAGATAAGACTACATCTAAGGAATAGTTGTACAGTATTAGTTTCCTTACTTAAAGAAGGATGTAAATGCATAACTGAATCATAACCTCCCTATCTTGTATTCAGTTTACCTCCAATAAATGGTTGCATTCTGTTCTAATTCTATTCACATTTCCAAATTACTCAATCTGGCTGCATAAGAACTTTTCTGTGATTCATGAATTAGAAAACCCAGATACCTCTGTGTCTTGGAAGTATGTAATCTTACACCAAGAAGGTATTGCACATTTTTAAAAGAATTTCTGCCACAGTAATTAGTTTCTCATTATATTCCATTTGCCAGATTTTTGTTTACGTACTTAAACTATCTAGATCTCTTCATAGCCTCCTACTGTTTTCTTCATAACTTAGTTTTCCGACCTAGCTTTATGTCAGCAGCAAATATAACAAGCACCTCCAGCACCTTCAAACAAAACGTTAATATAAATTTTAAAAATGTCCCTGGCACACTACATGTTACATCTTGTAGTCCGGAGACCCTGCAGGATCAGTCGGTTCCATAGACAGGCGCTGAGGAAGGAGTTGTGGCTGTGGTAGTGAGTCTGTTTCAGGACATGGCTGCAGAGCTTCAGGACCAAGGAAATGATCTGCGGGGTGCAGTGAGAGAGAGAGACTCACCGAGATCCTTGTAGAAAGAGGAGGAGAACTTCTTCAAGTTAGGCATCCTTAGAAGAGGCTTTGCAATAAGGTTATAATCAACTAGGGGAAAGTGAGGACTGCAGATGCTGGAGATCAGTCAAAGAGTGTGGTGCTGGAAAAGCACAGTCGGTCAGGCAGCATCTGAGAAGCAGGAGAATTGACGTTTTGGGCATAAGCCCTTCATCAGGAAGGTATGCCCAAATCGTTGATTGTCCTGCTCCTCAGATGCTGCCTGACCAACTGTTCTTTTCCAGCACCACACTCTTCGACTCTGATCTCCAGCATCTGCAGTCCTTACTTTCTCCTACATGCTACATCTTGCCAATCTGAAAATGACCGACATGTGATCTCTCCTTTTCCTGTTTGCTAGCTAATCTTCTATCCTTGTTAGTATTTTACCCCTACACTAATTTTCCACAATAATCTTTGATGTGGCACATTATCAAATGTCTTCTGGAAGTCTAAGCACAGCACGTACACCAGCTTCCCTTTTTCCACAGCATTACTTCCTCATATTCATACAGAGGATGTGGCTTTGCTGCCTGGGCCAGCATTTATTTCCTATCTGCAATTTCCCATAAGAAAGTGGTGTTCAATAGTCTTTGTTAACTGCTGGAGTCCATCTGATGTCAGTCAATGTACAATGCTGTTCGGGTTGGAGTTCCAGGATTTTGGCCCAGTGACAGTGAAAAGGCAGCCATATAGTTCCAAGTCAGGATAGTAAGTGGCTTGGAGGGGAACTTTTAGGCGGTGGTGTTCTTGTGTATCTATTGCACTTGTCCTTCTATTTCACAGTGGTCCTGTGTTTGGAAACTGTGAAACATAATTTCCCTTTCACAAACATGTTGATCTCTACCTGATTACTTTGAATATTTCTAAGTGCTCTGCTCCAACATCTTTAATAATAGCTTCTTTCCCATGATCAATGTTAAGTGAACAGACCTCAGGTTTCCTGTTTTCTGTCTTGCTCTGTTTTCAAAGAATGTAGTTGCATTTGCTATTTTCCAGTATATCTACTATCTCCCTAGTGACTTCTTTTAAGATTCTAGTCTGAAGAACAATTGCATTTCTGTATGTCCAAACTGATCACTTTGATATGGTGCACTTGGCAGATCAGGGGGAACTTATGGATCAGGATGATAAGATCATAAGTCATAGGAGCAGAAGTATGCTGTTCAGTGCATCGCAACTGCTCTGCCATTCAATGAGATCATGGCTAATCTGATAATCCTCAACTTCACCTTCCTGCCTTTCCCCCATAACTATTGATTCTCTAACTGATTAAAAATGAGTATCTTAGCCTTGAATATACAGGCTCAATCTACTTAACCTCTCCTCATAAGCCTGCCTCCGTAACCAAATCATCCCACACGAACTCCGGACCACCTTTAAACCAGCATAGTTCGG
>NC_057743.1:26973831-26982390 GCF_004010195.1 Chiloscyllium plagiosum
TGATTTCTACAATCTTTAGTTGCCATGTGGATTTTTGTGAGAACAGAGTTGGATTTGCTTGTGATATTTCCCCTTTACAGTCAGATTATTATTTGATATTCTCCATGAGAAATTAGAATTCTGCTGGGCTGGGTTAACACCCAGAGATAAAGACATGTAGGAGATAATTTTAAAAAAACTTTTGGGTATGTGAGATGCTGCATTTTGGAAAGGCAAATCAGGGCAGGACTTATACACTGAACAATGAGACCTTGGAGTACAGGTTCATAGTTCCTTGAAAGTAGAGTTCCAGGCAGACAGGATCATGAAGAAGGCGTTTGGTATGTTTGCTTTATTAGTCAGTGTATTGAGTATAGGAGTTGGGAGCTCATATTGTGGCTATACAGGACAGTGGTTAGGCCACATTAGGAATACTGCATGTGATTCTGGTCTCCCTGCTTTAGAAAGGATGTTGTGAAACTTGAAAGGGTTCAGAAAAGATTTACAAGGATGTTTCTAAAGTTAGGGGGGGTTTGAGCTACAGGGAGAGGCTGACTAGACTGGGATGGCACAGTGGCTTAGTGGTTAACACTACTGCCTCACAGCACCAGGGACCCGGATTTGATTCCAGCTTCGGCTGACTGCCTGTGTGGAGTTTGCACATTCTCTCCTTGTCTGCGTGGGTTTCCTCTGGTGCTTGGGTTTCCTCCCACATCCAAAGATGTGCAGGTCAGGTGAATTGGCCATGCTAAATTGCCCATAGTATTCAGGGATATGTAGGTTAGCTGCAATAGTCAAGGGTAAATGTAGAGGAATGAGTTTGGATGAGATACTTTTCAGAGGATCCGTGTAGATTTGTTGGGCCATAGGGCCTGTTTCCACACTGCAGGGATTCTAAGTTCTTCTATTTTCCCTGGAGCTTCGGAGGCTGAGGGGTGACCTTATAAAGGTTTATAAAATCATGGGGTCATGGATAGCTAAGGTCTTTTTCCCAGGGTAGGGTAGTTCAAAACTAGAGGGCATAGGTTTAAGGTGAGGAGGGAAAGATTTAAAGGGACCTCAGAGGCAACGTTTTCATGAAAAGGGTGGTGTGTGTATGGAATGAGTTCCCAGTGGAAATGGGAACAATATTTAAAAGGCATCTGGATGGGTATATGAATAGGAAGGGTTTAGACGGATATGGACCAAATGCCTGCAAATGGCTCTAGATTAATTTAGGATATCTGGTCAGCATGGGTGAGTTGGACTGATGGGTTTGTGTCCATGCTGTACAGCTCTATGACTATGGTGGAGAGATAGGGACTGAACAAAGACTTGAACTAGAACAGCACCCCGGTTATGTCAGGGTTTTGAGCTTGAATGGAATCCAGAATTGTGGAAGCTCTTTGATTCTTGGCCCTCAGCTGCTCATTCCCACAATGAATAATCCATTGGTGAGCAATTCTTAGATTAAAACAGATTTCCAAAATGGTTTCATGAGATCATCTTAGTTTTGTATGCTAATTGTTGGATATCTGCATTTCTTCTATATGTATTAGTTTATTCATAATTTCTACACAAAATAATAATTTTGCAATTATATTATTTTCATCAATTAATACTGTGTTTCAGATGTTAACACTGAGGGTTTCAGGAGTGTTGAATATTTCAGGAAGGTCTGCAATACATTTAAAATAAACCACTACCTGTAATAGAAGAAAATTAACTTAACTAAGGATTTTGAGCAGATCGAAAACAAGTGAAAACAAAAATTAACCTTTCTATACAGTGTTTCAAGCAGCGAGATAGCAAAACCTATCAGAACATAAGGCTGCTGTGTCATTAGAGAGGTGACTAGTGGTGACTTAACCTGAGGGCTACCACACCTCAGTCAACAGGAGAGGTTGGGAAGGTAACCTTAGCCAGTGTGGGAATTGAACCCATGCTGTTAGCATCATCCTGCATTGTAAACTGCCATTTGAACCAACTAACCTTTTGACTTCACCAGAAGTAGGGACAGTATGAGCAGAAATTAGGAACATTGTTTGCAGAGTTGACTGCGGTAGATTTAAATATGTCGTGCTTAGGAGGCTTTTGAAGGTAGTAATAATGGAAGTTTAAGGGAGAGAGTTCCAGGGTGCAGTACTGAAGAAACAGAGGGAGCTAGGGTACGTAGCCATCCAGACTGAGGAGAGCAAAAGCACAAAGTGGGATATCAGGCCGAAGGCAGTTGTGGTCAAGGAATTAGCAAACGAGTACATTCAATTGCGCTAAGTAATGGTTGGCAGATTTCAACATAGAAACAAATAATTAGCAAACCAAACAACAAACAAAAGCTTTCTGATTTGAGAAATTACTCAAGCTTATTTTAACCCCATTCTTAGAGCACTATTATTCACAAAAAAATGTGCAGATGTCAGTGCTGTTGCTTGAGAAACTTGGAGGTTCCATCAACATGTGTGATTTAGGAAATGGAAAGGTTGTTGAGGTTGAGGATTGGTTGAGTTTTTGTAAGTATAGAATGGGTTTTACTCTACATTGAATTCATTATATTTCTGACTCAAAAGCAAGAGGAGCTTCACTTTGTCCATCTCTTTCTGTATGTGCTCTGTGAATATTTAGTGGAACTCCTAATTTGTCTGGCTACCTTTCTGGATTCCAAGATCATTGACTCTAATATGTAATAGATGTGCAAAGGCTTCAGACCTTATCTATTAGTTAGGTAGAAGGTTAAATGAAATTGTGACCAACAGATGTTTTCTGTTTGTCTGTCCTGCATAGTATTATGTATTCCTAAAATGGGACAGGTAATAGCTGTAGTTTTCATAGACTGACTGACAGGGTTTGTTGCAGAAATGAGATATAACAAAGGTAACTGGCTCAAAGGGCCTTTAAAAAAATTATCCTGTTATCTTTATCACATCTAAAAGAAAAATGATAAACATACTATATATACATAAATATGGCTTCATCCATAGGATTAAAAAATGAGAAATATTTGAATTCTATTATTGTTTCATATCAGGTGGAATTTACAATTACAGATACATCTTTTTGGATACTGTTGTATCTTAATCAAAGTGGAATGTAGTGAGACATAGTAAGAGCTTTGACTATAAACTGGCAATTTCTCCCTTGTCAGAGACGAGTTAGATTTTTGTGCAATAGTGTGAAATGGGTGATACTGTGTTGGCATTAGACATATTGGCCAGTGCAGTGATGTATCACAAGAAAATTATATGCTGAGTGTCATCAGTGTATTAGATGCAAATTGACTCACAAATCTTTGACTAACTCCATATCACATGCCTTGTATTTCCTTAAGTATAAGAACATGACAGCTCCCATGTTAAATATTTATCTTAAAATTTACTTGAAATATTAATTTATCTAATTTAGAGTTAAATTCCTATTTCATTTCTGCACCCACTGGAACTGTAAATTGTCCTTGCTTGTGATGTTTTGTGCTCTACTGTTCAATTCATGATGTTTAGTAGCTGCTGGAATCCAATGTAATGGAGAGAACAAAGTATTTGACGTATTTATGAATCAAATAAACTAAAACTGCCTTACAGTTTATCACACAGCTGTTTCTCTGGGTGCCATCTCCTTACTCCTTAATAAGAAAATGTCTACTTCAAAACAAACTCTTTTGTTTTTTTGTGTGTGCCTCTTGGCTGTGTATTCCTTAGATCACCCAGTATGAATAAAAAGTGAGAATGAAAATTTTGACTCCTGGAAACTTGAATAAAAAGCTGAAAATGCTGGCAATACATCAACATCTGAGGAAAAACAGGTGTTTGAGAGAACTGAATCTGAGGAAGGGATATGCACCCCAAATATTAATCCTTTACCATTTATAGATACCAGTAGGAGAAAGTGAGGTCTGCAGATGCTGGAGATCAGAGCTGAAAATGTGTTGCTGGAAAAGCGCAGCAGGTCAGGCAGCATCCAGGGAACAGGAGAATCGACGTTTCGGGCATAAGCCCTTCTCGTCGATTCTCCTGTTCCCTGGATGCTGCCTGACCTGCTGCGCTTTTCCAGCAACACATTTTCAGCATAGATACCAGTAGGCCAACCTTCTATTTCCAGCATTTTTGTTCTGATCACCATGCCTCTGATCTCCTCCATATTTTTCATCCTTCCTCTAATTGCCCACTTCTACCCTCTAATACCTTCATCAGTAGCTTATATTGTGTGCCTCCCATAAATACAGAACAATGTCTCAACGGAGAAAACAGTACAAAAGACAAAGAAAGCATACTGAAGGTAAAGTAGGTGGAGGGAAAGCTGTAAGGGAAAAAGCTGAGTAAGCAAGGAGAAAAGTTAAAGTATTAGGAGATCTTTGAAGGCAAAGAGGGAGGTGACTAGGCAGATGTGCTGGAAATAGAGTTTCAGAAATTGGGTAGCAGATTGTATGGGTGAAGGAAATCATGGAATAAGGATCAGGTGAGGGTTCAAAGTTGAGTTTAAGGATCTTAAGGTGGAAAATAGCCAAGATGCGTAGTCTTGATACATGTACAGAGAGAGGTTACAATTCTCTAAGACTGCTAAGAAAAAGACTCAAATTTCAAGCATGTGATAAATGTATTTATTTCCAGATTCATAAATAAGGAATTTATTTGTTCCTCCTGTTTTAAAAATATAAGAAAAGTCCAATTAAGACCATAAGAAATAGGAGCAGGAGTAGGCTATTCAGTCTTTCAAGCCTGCTTTGCCATTCAATGGGATCATGGCTGATTGAACATTCCTCACATCCACTTTACTTTCCATTCCCAATAACTCTTGATTTCCCATACTGATCAAGAACATCAGCCTTAAATATTTGCACCGACTCTTCCCACTCAGCTCTCATTGTTAGGGAGTTCCAAATACTCTCAACCCTTTGAGAGAAGAACTTTGTTCTCATCTCAGTTTTAAATTGGCATTCCTTTATGCCTCCTGGTCCTAGACTCTCCCATGAAGAGAAACATCCTCTCATCATTTACCCTGTCAAGCGCCTTAAGAATCCTATATGTTTCAATGAGATCCTTTCTCATTCTTTTAAAGTATGTAGAGTCCCAGCCTGCTTAGCCTTTGGTCATGAGACAGTCCCTCATACGAGGGATTATCTCAGTGAACCTTCTCTGAATTGCCTTCAATGAAATGAAATATTTCCTTAAATAAAAAGACTAAAACTGCTCACAGTCCTGCAGATGTGGTCTCACCAGCACCTTATATAGTTGCAGTAAGACTTTCCTACTGTCAGACTCTAACCCCCTTGAAATAATAGCTAACATTCCATTAGCCTTCCTGATTATATGCGGCACCTGTATGCTAGCTTTCTGTGTTTTATGCACAAGTACCCATAAGTCACTTTATGTTACAGCTTTCTGCAGTTTTCCTCCATTTAAAGAAAATTCTGTTCTTTAGTATCCCCTTCCAAAATAAACATCTTCACATTTTCCCACATTCTACTCTGTTAGCCAACTTTTAGTCCACCTGGTTAATCTATCAATATCTGTCAGTAAACTGTTTCTATCCCTCTAACAACCTGCCTTTCTACCTGTTTTGAAGCGAAGGCCTTTGGATATTTGAAACTTCTCCATTTGCAATGCCATCAACTTGTATTCATGTTGCACCCTTAAAAGGATCACATCTGAAGGTGCTCTACGGGAAGGTTAACAAATGAAATTTAATATTGAACCATGAGATATGAGGAGAGGTAAAAAGATTAGACTTAATGAACATTTTTAAACACACATAAGGTGCAACAGGTTAGGGACCGAATTGTAGAGCTAGGACCCAGGCCTGCTAATCTAACTCTTCCAGTCTGGTATCCAATTGCATGAAGTGTATTTCTAAAGATATGTTCAACTACAAGTTGAACAAACCACAGTGTAGTTGCGTTTTTGGAGGAGTATTCATCTAACACATCGATAAGTGACTAATAAATCTCCGGGTTAGGATTGAAAACAGAAGTTGAATATTTGAACAAACCACAGTGTATATACATTTTTGAAGAAGTATTCATCAAACACTTATCGATAAGTGACTAATAAATCTCCAGGTTAGGATTGAAAACAAAAATTGAATATTTGTTTCATTGATGTGCTTGTCAGGCAGAAGCTGTGGCTAATTCTAATCAGTGCCCTGCTGCACTGAAGTGACTGTTAAATCTGAATGAAATGCATCAATGTTATTGTAGCTGTACATTACTTCTGGTCAAACTGATAAAATTTTCTGCAAGACAAGAAATGTACAATTACCATTTAAGAAAAGAGGGCAGACAGAAAACAAGCAACTATAAGCCTTGATAACAGCCATCAGAAATTTGCTATAATCCATTAATAAGGAATTGGTGACAGCGCCTTTAGAAAATCATAATATGATTAGACAGAGTCAACGCAATTTAGTGAAATAAGTTGCCTTTGACAAATCCATTTCAGTCTTTCAGAATAATAGCTAGTAGGATAGATAAGGGGGCGTACCAATAGATGTGGATTTTCAAAACCTGTTCAATAAGGTAACACACAAAGGTTGCTGCATAGTGTGAGGATACATTCGATTAGCCCAGATCAAAGGTCAGTAAATGGACAGAAAACAGAGAGTAAGAAGAAGCAACTAATTTTCAGTTGGTAGGTACCATAAAAATCAGTGCTAAGACTTCAGCCATTTACAATCGATATCAATCAGTTAAAAGAAAGAACTGCATTAATTAATTCAAGTTGGCTGATGATGCAAAGCTAGGTGGGAACATAAAATATGAGGACCTTACAAAAAGTCTGTAAAGGGATATAGCTATGTTACGTGAATCGACAAGAATTGACAGATGGAGCATGGAGTTGGAAATCTGAGGATATGCACTATGGTAGGGAAAGTAGAAGAAAATGCTGGGAAACTATTAAATATTGGTGCTAAGAGAAATTTGGATCTCTTTACTACAAAAACAAATGTTAACATGCAAACACAATTAGTAATTAGGAAGAAAAATACTGCATGAGCCTTCATTGCAAGGGGAATGTACTACAAGAATAAGGAAATCTTAATGCAAACAGGGTTTTGACATACTCTGTACAGCTTTGATGTCTGTACCTAAAGAAAGAAATATGCATTTTAGTGGACATGCAGGTTCAATAAATTATTTCTTGTATGGTATGAGAAGTAATTGACCAGAATCGGCAAATTGTCTCAAGTTCAGGAGAAAGAGATCTAACCTCATTGAAACATAAATGATTCTGTGGGGCCCTTGACAGATACTTGGTCTCGATTTTGTATTTGAGTATTTGGAGCGATGCTTGAACCCACAACCTTTTGTCTTATGGGTGTATGTGCTATTCTGTAAGCTTAATTGATGACCTTAAGGCGTGGATCGGTACTTGGGACTACGATGTTGTGGCCATCACGGAAACGTGGATAGAAGAGGGACAGGAATGGTTGTTGGAGGTTCCTGGTTACAAATGTTTCAGTAAGATTAGGGGAGTGGTAAAGGAGGGGGGTTGGCGTTGCTAATTAGAAATGGTATAACGGCTGCAAAAAGGCAGTTCGAGGGGGATCTGCCTTTGGAGGTAGTATGGGCTGAAGTCAGAAATAGGAAAGGAGCAGTCACCTTGTTGGGTGTTTACTAGAGGCCCCCCAATAGCAGCAGAGATTTGGAGAAACAGATTGGGAAACAGATCTTGGAAAGGTGTGGAAGTCACAGGGTAGTAGTCATGGGCGATTTCAACTTCCCAAATATTCATTGGAAGCTCTTTAGATCAAGTAGATTGGATGGGGCAGTGTTTGTGCAGTGTGTCCAGGAAGCTTTTCTAACACAGTATGTAGATTGTCCAACCAGAGGGGAGGCCATATTGGATGTGGTACTCGGTAATGAACCGGGACAAGTGGTGGGCTTGTTAGTGGGTGAACATTTTGGTGATGGTGACCACAATTCTGTGACTTTCACCTTGGTTATAGAGAGAGATAGGTGCGTGCAACAGGGTAGGTTTTACAATTGGGGGAAAGGTAATTACGATGCTGTAAGACAGGATCTGAGGAGCATAAGTGGGGAGCAGAGGCTGTCAGGGAAGGATGTGGTGGAAATGTGAAACTTTTTCAAAGAGCAGATACGACGTGTCCATGATATGTATGTACCTATCAGGCAGGAAAGAAATGGTCGTGTGAGGGAGCCTTGGTTGACGAGAGAGGTTGAATGTCTGGCAAAGAGGAAGAAGGAGGCTTACATAAGGTTGAGGAAACAGGATTCAGACAGAGCAGTGGAGGGATACAGGATAGCCAGAAGGGACCTGAAGAAAGGGATTAGGAGAGCTAAGAGAGGGCATGAAAAATCGTTGGCGGATAGGATCAAGGATAACCCCAAGGCATTTTATGCGTATGTGAGAAACCAGAGAATGACGAGAACGAGGGTAGGTCCGATCAAGGACAGTAGTGGGAGACTGTGTATTGAGGCGGAAGAGATAGGAGAGGTCTTGAACAAGTACTTCTCTTCAGTATTTACGAACGAGAGGGACCGTATTGTAGAAGAGGAGAGTGTGAAATGGACTGGTAAGCTAGAAGAGATACCTGTTAGGAAGGAAGATGTGTTGGACATTTTGAACAACTTGAGGAGAGACAAGTCCCCCG
>NC_057743.1:26983077-26986435 GCF_004010195.1 Chiloscyllium plagiosum
ACAGGCTTCCAGTCTGAAAAACAATCCTCCACCATCACCCTCTGTCTTCTACCTTTGAGCCAGTTCTGTATCCAAATGGCTAGTTCTCCCTGTATTCCATGTATTCTGTATTGTAGAATTTTGGTGCTAGCAATAAATAGGCAAATGATGTATTAATGACTTGGATGAGGGAGTCGAAGGGTGGGTCAGTAAATTTGCAGACGATCCGAAGATTGGTGGAGTTGTGGATAGTGAGGAGGGCTGTTGTCGGCTGCAAAGGGACTTAGATATGATGCAGAGCTGGGCTGAGGAGTGGCAAATGGAGTTCAACCCTGACAAGTGTGAGGTTGTCCATTTTGGAAGGACAAATAAGAATGTGGAATACAGGGTTAACGGTTAGGGTTCTTAGTAAGGTGGAGGAGCAGAGGGATCTTGGGGTCTATGTGCATAGATCTTTGAAAGTTGCCACTCAGGTGGATGGAGCTTGTAAGAAGGCCTATGGTGTATTTGCGTTCATTAGCAGAGGGATTGAATTCAAGAGTCGTGAGGTGATGTTGCAGCTGTATAGGACCTTGGTAAGGCCACATTTGGAGTACTGTGTGCAGTTCTGGTCACCTCATTTTAGGAAAGATGTGGAAGCTTTGGAGAGGGTGCAAAGGAGATTTACCAGGATGTTGCCTGGAATGGAGAATAGGTCGTACGAGGATAGAATCAACGAGGTAAAAACAATGACTGTAGATGCTGGAAACCAGATTCTGGATTAGTGGTGCTGGAAGAGCACAGTGAAGCTCCTTGGATGCTGCCTGAACTGCTGTGCTCTTCCAGCACCACTAATCCAGAATCCGTACGAGGATAGGTTGAGAGTTCTTGGCCTTTTCTCATTGGAACGGAGAAGGATGAGGGGTGACTTGATAGAGATTTTTAAGATGATCAGGGGAATAGGTAGAGTAGACAGTCAGAGACTTTTTCCCCGGGTACAACAGAGTGTTACAAGGGGACATAAATTTAAGGTGAAGTGTGGAAGGTATGGGGGGATGTCAGGGTAGATTCTTTACCCAGAGAGTGGTGGGGGCATGGAATGTGCTGTCTATGGGAGTGGCAGAGTCAGAATCATTGGTGACCTTTAAGCGGCAATTGGATAGGTACATGGATAGGTGCTTAAGCTAGGACAAATGATCGGCACAACATCGTGGGCCGATGGGCCTGTTCTGTGCTGTATTGTTCTATGTTCTATGTTCTATGTTCATGCCATAAAGTGAGAAGTGACAATGTTTACTGAAGATTGAAAAATGTTCAGAACCTTTCGTGACTTCTAGGTTACTGAAGTATATGTATCCATCGGCAAGGGAAAAAATGCATTTGTGCATCACCTCCTGCAATTTCACCTTCAAGTCACACACCATCCTGACTTAGAACCATGTTGCAGTTACTTCACTGGTACTGGGTCTCAATCCTGAAACTCCCTTCCTAACAACACTGTCGGTGTATCTACCTCTTTTGGACTGAGGCAGTTCCAGGAGGTACCTCACTACCACCTTCTCAAAGGTTATTAAGCATGGGTTATAAATGCTGGCCTGCAGAGCTGATGTCATATCCTGTGAACAAATTTAATAAAGCCTCCGCAATGGGAAGTTTCAGCATCTCAGAGTTTAGCATCCCTTTGGTTTAAAATTTGAATGTTTTTTCAGCATGATTCAGTGAAGAGTGCATTTATTCACTGAGCCACTAATAGTGCACTGTGAATTCCTTATTAGTGAATATTCTGGCTTATGCCCGAAACGTCGATTCTCCTGTTCCCTGGATGCTGCCTGACCTGCTGCGCTTTTCCAGCAACACGTTTTCAGCTCTGATCTCCAGCATCTGCAGACCTCACTTTCTCCTCAATATCCTGGATACCTCAACCCTCTGGTGACACACAAGAATTATCTGTGTAGAGTGCTTTGAAGAACTACTGCAGTCAACAGTCTTCAGTATTTGTGATTGTTTTGGATCTTCATGCAATAAACTTAATATACAAAAATAAGTTATTTACATAGCATTGAAAAACCTGTCAATTCCAAAACCATGTGTACAGTAGTCTTGTCACAATTAGCTTTATCAGCATGTCTGAGCATAATGTTGGCTGGATTTGCGAAAGAATAGCAATTCTCCCACAAGAGAGGTTAATCTCCTCAGTAATTCCCGATGTTCATAAACAAAAGCGCTCACTATAATTCAAAAAGACTGCCCAAAATTCTATCAAAAGAATCCACTTTAGTCCCTGCCATTACTTCAAGAGCAATGGTTACAAAATCAATTCGGCTAAGAACACAGGGATGCATCCAATTCTATAGATGCTGGCGAGAACTGATGCTCCATAATTCTGTGAGCAATCACGCAGCAGGTGCTATCAAACAAAGGACTTTTGCACTCCACCTCCACATGGCATTCCCAATTCTTAATGGCTGTCTATGTTTTTGCTTTCCAACAAGGGGGAACTAACTGAGGAGATAGAATAAGGCAAAGTAATAATTTGCAATTATATAACACTTTAGGACACCTCAAAATGCTTTATAGCCACCATTTTTAAAAAAGAAAATGTAGGTATTTGGCTTTCACATTTCAATATATTGGAACAACCTGAAGATTACACTCAAGAAAAGTACATTTCTGTCAATGGTAGAATGAGTATCTGGCTTATGTGTGATGCCCCGAAAGTTAAATGCAGAGTGGTGATTGCTGTCCAGGCTCACACATGGAGAACAGCAACATGGATAAGATATTGGAGGATAGCTGGTTCTTGTGGAACCTCACCTCAACAATAAATGAAGAAAATTAGTTCAAAGAACAGGTGAGAAGCTCATCTTGTTTCCTTTCACAGCATATCACAGCACTTTCGTAATAACGTGGCTACATTGTTGATCCTCTATTCTGTGGCCAAGAGAAGGCACATAAATCAAAGCTCAAATGAAAAGAAATTAAGTTTCTCACAACAAGATCCTCAAGGCCAGGGAGCATGAACAGATTTAGATTAACTGGTCTTGCAATTTCTCCTGCAACTTTGTTGTCTGGAACTATTGCATACTGTTGTATAGAAATATTTTAGTTTACATGGCTTTGTGGGAAGGAAATCATGTCTCACAAACTTGATTGAGTTTTTTGAAGAAGTAACAAAGAAGATTGATGAGGGCAGAGCAGTAGATGTGATCTATATGGACTTCAGTAAGGCGTTTGACATGGTTCCCCATGGGAGACTGATTAGCAAGGTTCGATCTCATGGAATACAGGGAGAACTAGCAAATTGGATACAGAACTGGCTCAAAGGTAGAAGACAGAGGGTGGTGGTGGAGGATTGTTTTTCAGACTGGAGGCCTGTGACCAGTGGAGTGCCACAAGGATC
>NC_057743.1:26986730-26999541 GCF_004010195.1 Chiloscyllium plagiosum
CACACAGAGGGTGGTAAGTGTATGGAATGAGCTGCCAGAGGATCTGGTGGAGGCTGGTACAATTGCAACATTTAAGAGGCATTTGGATGGATATATGAATAGGAAGGGTTTGGAGGGATATGGGCCGGGTGCTAGCAGGTGGGTCTACATTGGGTTGGGACATCTGATTGGCATGGACGAGTTGGACCGAAGGGTCTGTTTCCATGCTGTACATCTCTATGACTCTAAGATTGAATTAAATTAAACATCCAGCTGTGTTGCAGTTCAACATGGTGTTTCTGCAGCTGTGCATTTGTTGCACCACCTAAATGTGTCATTGCCTGTACTCACAGCCTAAGACTAAATGTAAATGTCATGTGTAGGTGAATTATGATTAGAGGTAGGGACTAATTAGAAGGAATGTGTGATTCTAATTCAGTTTCTGATTTAAAGTCACCCTTTCAATCCCTATTTTTGCAACTTGATCAATGAAGATCTATGAAATTTCACTCATGTCAGGGAAGATGCACAGATTTTAGAAAGAGTGTAAGGAGCTTTATAAGGTGTAAGTGACTTCAGCTTTGAGGAAATCAGTCATAGTGTCAGTTCCATCATGGAAACAGACCCTTTGGTCCAACAAATCCACACTGGCCATGTTCTCAAACTAAAATAAAGGTTGGAAAGGTTAATACACCTGTGCTTGAGAAAGAGGTCAAGAGATGATCATATAGAAATGTTCAAACTGATAAGAGGTTTTGTAGATCAAGAAGAGAAAAGCTGTTCCATCCAGAGTAAGTCGATAACTCTGGATGCATTTCATTGGCAAAAGAATAGACAAAGAAAATAGTTTTTCCAAAGTCTTGTTTGGGGTCTGAAATGTTGGAAGAAGCTGATTCTATAAATAATTTTGAAGAGAGTTGGACAGGTACTTGAGGAACTTACAGGGTTAGGTGTAAAAAACAGAAGTGTGAGTCTAAACATGAAGCAATAAAGTTTCAACTTTGATCTCCAGCATCTGCAGACCTCACTTTCTCCTTGAGTCTAAACATGACAATACTTCCAAAGCAGGGGAGATGATTTTAAGAATCATTGTCGATTATTAGAAGAACCCATCTGGTTCTCATCTGGCCCTTCAGGGAAGGAAATCTGTCATCCTTACCTAGAGTGGCATGCATGTGATTCTCGACCCACAGCAATGTGGTTGACTCTCAATTACCCTCTGAAATGGCCAAGCAAGTCATTCAGTTGTACTAATCTCTACAAAGTCTCAAAGAAACGAAACCGCACAGATCACTTGGCATCAACCTAGGCACTGGAAAAGACAACAACAGAAACAGCCCTGTCAATGCTGCATAATCCTCCTCAGTAACATCTGGGGGTGAGTGCCAAAATTGGGAGATCTGTCTCACAAACCTGTCAAGCAACAGCCTGACATAGTCATACTCACAGAATCATATCTTACAGACAATGTCCCAGACACCACTATCACCGTCCCTGGATATGTCCTGTCCCACCAGCAGGACAGACCCAGCACACATGGCACCACAGTGGTACACAGTCGGGAGGGAGTTGCTCTGGGAATCCTTACCATTGACTCTGGACCCCATGAAGTCTCATGGCTTCAGGTTAAACACGGACAAGGAAACCTCCTGCCGATTACCACGTACCATCCTCCATGTTGAACAACATTTAGAAGAAGCACTGAGGATGGCAAGAATGCAAAACGTGCGCTGGGTGGGGGATTTCAGTGTTCACCACCAAGAGTGGCTATGGATTGAGCTGGTTGGGTCCTAAAGGACATCGCTGCTAGACTGGGTTTGCAGCAGGTGGTGAAGGAACCAACAAGAGGAAAATACATATTAGACATCATCCTTACCAGATGCATCTGTCCATGACAATATCAGTAAGAGCTACCATTATACAGTCCTTGTGCAGATGAAGTTCCACCTTCACATTGAGAATAACCTCTATCGTGCTGTGTGGCATTATCACTATGCTAAATGGGACAGACTTTGAACAGATCTAGCAGCTGGGTATCCATGAGGTGCTGTGTCAACAACAGCAGAATTGTCCTCCAGCACAATCTGTAACCTCATAACCCTGCATATCCTCCACTCAACTATTACCATCAAGCCAGGGGATCAAACCTGATTCAATGGAGAGTGCAGGAAGTCATGCCAGGAGCAGCATCAGGCATACCTGAAGATGAGGTGTCAACCTAATGAAGCCAGGACAGGACTACTTGCATGCTGAACAACAGAAGCAGCAAGTGATAGAGAAAGTTAAGTGATCCCACAGCCAACTGATCAGATCTAAGCTCTGCGGTCCTGCCACATCCAGTCATGAATGGTGGTGGACAACTCACTAGAGGAGGAGGCTGCACAAGTATCCCCATCCTCAGTGATGAAAGAGCCCAAAACATCAGTGCAAAACATAACGCTGAAGCTTTTGCAGTAATCTTCAGCCAGAAGTGCCCAGTGGATGATTCTTCTTGGCCTCCTCCAGTCGTCCCCAGCATCACAGATACCAGTCTGCAGCCAAATCAGTTTGCTTCATGTGATATCAATAAATGGTTGGAGACACTGGATATTGCAAAGGCTATGGGCCCTGACAACATTCTGACAATGGAACTGAAGACTTGAGCTCCAGAACTTGCCGCTCCCCTAGCCAAGCTGTGTCAGTGCAGTTAGAACATTGGGATCTACCTGACACAGGAAAAATTGCCAAGTATGTCCTGTACATAAAAAGGAGGACAAATTCAAACTGGCCAGTTACTGCCCCATCAGTTGACTGTTGATCATCACTAATGAGATGGAAGGTGTCATCAAGTGTTATCAAGCAGCACCTGCTCAGCAATAATCTGCAGGTAATGCCCAGTTTGGGCTCCGCCATGTTCAGCTCCCAACCCCATTACAGCCTTGTTTCAAACATGGACAATAGAGCAGAATTTCAGAGGTGAGGTTAGAGTGATAGCCTTTGACATCAAGGCTGCATTTAACCGAGTCTGACATCAAAGAGCCCTAGCAAAACTGGAATCAATGGATATCAGGGGCAAACTCTCTGCAGGTTAGAGTCATACCTGACACTAAGGAAAATGGTCTTGGTTGTTGGATGTCAGACATCTCAGCTCCAGGACATCTCTGCAGGAGTTGTTTAGGGTAGTGTCCTAGACCCAACCATCTTCAGCTGTTTCATTAATGACCTTCCTTCCATCATAATGTCAGACATGGGACTGTTCGCCAATGAAAGCATGATGTTCAGCACCATTTGCAACTCCCCAGACACTGAAGCAGTTCATGTCCAAATGCAACAAGATCTGGACAATATCCAGGCTTGGGCAGACAAGTGGCAAGTAACATTCACGCCACCCAAATGCCAGGCTATGACCATCACTAATGAGAAACCATCTAACCAACACTCCTTGACATTCAATGGTGTTACAAGCACTGATTACCCCACTGTCAACATCCTGGGAGTTATCATTGACAGAAACTAAACTGGACTCACCACTTAAACACAATGACTATGAAAGCAGGTCAGAGGCTAGGAATACTGTGGCGAGTAACACACCTTCTGACTTCCCAAAACCTGTCCACTATCTACAAGGCACAAGTCAGGATTTTGAAGGAATATTCCCCACTTGCCTGGACGAGTGCAGCCCCAACAACACTCAAGAAGCTTGACACCATCCAGGACAAAACAGCATGCTCAATTAGGAATACATCCACAAGCATTCACTCTCTCGATCACCGACGATCAGTAGCAGCAGTGTGTACTATTTACAAGATGCATTGCAGAAATTTGCCAAAGATCCATCTTCCAAACCTACAGCCACTTCCATCTAGAAGGACAAGGGCAGCAGATATATGGGAACACCACCACCTCCAAGATCCCCTCCAAGATCCCCTCTGAGCCACTCACCATCCTGACTTAGAAATACATCTCCACTGTCACTGAGTCAGAATCCTGGAATTCCCTCCCTAATGGCATTGTGGGTCAACCCACAGAAGATGGACTGCAGCAGTTCAAGAAGGTAACTCACCACCAACTTCTAAAGGGTAATTAGGGATGGGCAATACATGCTGGCCGGCCAACGATACCCACATCCCACAAATGAATACATTTTGTTTTAAAAAGAGCCAGAACGGGTGTGATAGACTAAATGGCCATGTCCTGTGCTGTAAGTTTCTAGAATAATCGAAACAGCCAATGTAAAAACATGGTTGGGGAATGGTATATTTACAGGATAACACGTTCACGTAGCTAGATTCCATTTAACTAGGAGTATAGATGTCAGCATTGATATAGTTTTCAGGTGAGATACAATTTGAAAGTAGGAGATAATTGAGTCAGGGCATGCATTTATAATGCATTTTTTTAGATTATGGACACACATTTTGTCCGAAACTTTTGATTTCTATTATAAATTTTTAGCACAAAAATGTCAGCCATGACACAGTGGGTAGCGTCCAAAATCACAGGAAGGACAGAACACTATATCCTTGCTCAGTTGAATATCCTGGCTGCCTCCTACTGAACTAGTTTCTCTGACTTTGTCTACACCAACCTATGTTTCCACCCTCCACAGTTGCTTTTCACATCAGGCTGTTCCTCTGCATTTTCCCCCCACCTAACCTCATTCTCAAATTCCCTACCAGTTTCCACACTATTCTTTCTTCGAAGAGTAACTCACACCAATTCCTCATAATACTGATCCATATAAATCAAAAGGATGCGTGGGAAATTTGACCCTAAAACATAAGTATGTGCATCTTTGTACATGCTTATACATATATTTATTGGTTTGCCGAAAGAAGTAGTTTCCTAATCACACTTTAGTGGTCCTTGCTGCAAATTGCATGTGTATGGGTATGAGTCAAAGGCAAGATCAGCCGCACTGTGCTGTGCTGCATCACATACTCAAATGAGTTGACATTGTATGCATTAATTGGGTTCAGATACGTAGAACGGCCAATTGAATAAATTAATAAACTATAGTCATTAGCCCTATGACAGTTCATCAGATGAAAGAAGGAAATAGCAAAGCTTAAAATTAGCATTTCTTATTTTGACATTAACATGAAGTATTGTAATGAAAGGATTTTAACCATTTGCAACACTAATGGATACATTTGATGATATTCATTACATATCATATTTAGGAGCAGAATTATTCTCAGTTGCATTGATCCCAGTTCTGTGTAAACCCCAGAATTACAGAGGTAGCACCAAATCTTGTATTTATTGGAATCAAATTCTTGATTCATATTAGCAAAAAATTAAATTGGATTAAATGGGGATCAGTCTCTGAATTGAAGGCCCCATGAACAGATGAAGCAGCATCGAACCTTGGTGTTAGGCTTTCCTCTTGTCAATGACCCAATTAGGGGAACACACACATTGTATAACTTGCTTGTTCAGTGAACCAAACAAATTGAGTTCATGGAATGGCATTGGGTATGTGCAAACTGGAGGAGTTTAGCTTAGCAATGGCATTTGTAACCCAGTAAAGGTCCTGATGAATTTCAGGTTGTGATTGAGATCAGCCAGTTGCAAACGTGATCTCTGAACCACTGAAGCAGATGATGCCCTTTGCTTCTTGCAGATTACTCATTTTCCGACTAAGGTTTTTTTAATATAACGTTTACCCAGAGTATGAGGTCAGTGGTTGCTGTCAAGTTGTAAAAGTACCCAAGAAATGGAAGATACATTCCATCACTTTGATTGTGCCATATTCCACTGTGCAAGCAGGACACTGTTCCCAGTGTTTTGCTAAAACATTTTAAAGATCTAAGATGAACAAGGTCAGTGGTAGGTTGTGAGGGTAGGTCATAGAGTCATAGAGATGCACAGCATGGAAACAGACCCTTCGGTCCAACCCGTCTATTCCAACCAGATATTCCAACCCAATCTCGTCCCACCTTCCAGAACCTGGCCCATATCCTTCCAAACCCTTCCTATTGATATACCCATCCAAATGCCTCTTAAATATTGCAATTGTACCAGCCTCCACCACTTCGTCTGGTAGCTCATTCCATACACGTACCACCCTTTGCATGAAAAAGTTGCCCCTTAGGTCTCTTTTATATCTTTCTCCTCTCACCCTAAACCTATGCCCTCCAGTTCTGGACTCCCTGACCTCAGCAAAAAGACTTTATTTATCCTATCCATCCCCCTCATAATTTTGTAAACCTCGATAAGGTCACCCCTCAGCCACCGATGCTCCAGGGAAAACAGCCCCAGCATGTTCAGCCTCACCCCCAAAGTGCTTCCCCACCTCAGTCACCTGCCCTGCCTTATTTCCCAAGAGTAGGTCAAGTTTTGCACCATATCTAGTCGGTACAACCACATACTGAATCAGAAAATTTTCTTGTGCACACTTAACAAATTCCTCTCCATCTAAACCTTTAACACTATGGCAGTCCCAGTCTATGTTTGGAAACTTAAAATCCCCTACCATAACAACCCTATTATTCTTACGGATAGCTGAGATCTCCTTACAAGTTTGTTTCTCAATTTCCCTCTGACTATTAGGAGGTCTATAATACAATCCCAATAAGGTGATCATCCCTTTCTTATTTCTCAGTTCCATCCAAATAACTTCCCTGGATGTATTTCCAGGAATATCCTCCCTCATTATAGCTATAATGCTATCCCTTATCAAAAATGCCACTCCCCCTTCTCTCTTGCCTCCCTTTCTATCCTTCTTGTAGCATTTGTATCCTGGAACATTAAGCTGCCAGTCCTGCCCATCCCTGAGTCATGTTTCTGTAATTGCTATGATATCCCAATCCCATCTTCCTAAACATGCCCTGAGTTCATCTGTCTTCCCTGTTAGGTTCCTTGCATTGGAATAAATGCATTTAATTTATTAGTCCTACCTTGTCCCTGCCTGCCCTGACTGTTTGACTCACTTCTGTTCTCAGCTGTACCCGTCTCAGAACGATCTCTTTCCTCACTATCTGCCTGGGTCCCACCCCCCACCTTACTAGTTTAAATCCTCCCAAACAGTTCTAGCAAATTTCCCTGCCAGTATATTAGTCCCCTTCCAATTTAGGTGCAATCCNNNTCCTGGCACCAGGGAAGCAACACACCATTCTGCTTTTTTGCTGCTGGCCACAGAAACGTCTATCTGTACCTCGGACTAGAGAATCCCCTCACAGAATTGATCTCTTGGAACCCGACATATCCCTTGTTGCATTAGAGCCAGTCTCAATACCAGAAACTTGGCTGTTCATGCTGTGTTCCCCTGAGAATCCATCACCCCCTACATTTTCCAAAACCTGTTTGAAATGGGTATATCCACAGAATACTCCTACACTAGCTAGCTACCTCTCTCACCTTTCTTGGAGTTAACCCATCTATGTGACTGTATCTGAGACTTTCCCCCTTCCTATAACTGCCATCCATCACATACTGTTGCTGTTGCAAATTCCTCATTGCTTCTAACTGTGTCTCCAACCGATCCAATTGATCTGGTAAGATTCGCAACCAACAGCATTTATGGCAGATATAATCCGCAGTAACCCTTAAACTCTGACAAGCGCATATCACTCTACTAAAGCCCATTTTTGCTCCTTCACAATCGACAGACCCAGAAAATAACACCATCTTATTCCTCTACAAACACTGCCCCAGCTTAAATTAATAGTTATGGATTATATTTTAAGTTTAATCAAGAGAGATATCTCCAAAAACATATAATCAAGAAAGAACCCACACTACTCACTACTGCAGACTTTCTGTATGCCACACTTACAAACAACAATTTACTTACCTGATTCTGTGCTGTGAACTTTGCCCAACAGTTCCTCTAAGATCAGTTGTGAATTTCACTGTTTGTTAATTTTCCCAGACATACTCCGAAGTCCAGCAATGCATGAACTTAAACAGCAAAGGCAGTAACTGTGCAGGTAGACTGTGGTGTGAGTTTCTTTCTCTCTCTCTCTCACCTGCACTGACCTCACCATGTGCTTCCTTTGTCTGTTCTTCTCCCTTTTAAAACTGCTGTTGTTTTGACTTTTTTTTTCCAAAGTTCTAAAACAATATAACAGCATATAAAACAATAATTGCTGCTCCTGGTATTCAAGGAAATCACCTCCAGTACCTAAAATAACCCAAAAAAAGGAGCAGCTGTTACAGCCAGAAATGTTTCCGCGTGAGGTTACTCTAGCTAACTCAGCTTGGTTGGAAGCACCACTTGTCTGTGCTTGGCTGGCCATGAAGAGGAATTATAATACAGTTGATGCCTTCTACCACTACTGAACATTGCAGAATACAGAGGCAATAATCAACAGTTACAATCATATTGATGTGTAATTATGATTTGCATAGTTTCACAATATCGTACACAACTACCAATTATTTGGTTATTTTCTTCAGGTATCTGTCTTAATACTTCCTATTTTGGTCACCCAACCAGCTCCTTTGGATAAGGAACAATTGTTAGAAGGGTGAGTCAGTCATATAGGTAGGGAATGTTGGTGCATAAATTGGATTTTTTACTTTTCCAGCCAATATAGAGGGGCATGCTGCTGAGAGAGCAAAATGTAAATTGAATTGGTATAACAAAGCACACATCTTTGAACCCTTGGCTAATTTTTGCCCTCAGTAGTCAAGGGAAATAAGTTCGTATTAACATTCTGACTGGCTGGACCATAATATTATTTTCTCCACAGGATTGTCAAAAGGCCATCTTCCATAAGTGGTGATGATGGGGAATGGGCCAGTGTTAATGAAAGATAGATAGAATGGTAGTATGATCACTGGCTAGCAGAGTGAGAGGTTTGGAATGACTGATTAACAGATGCAGCAGATAGCTTGACAAACAGGCAAGGGGCAAGTAATTAGAAATGTGGGAGGTTGAGGGTTTAGTGACTACAATAGAGGTGTAACAGCAGTGTTAGTGATTTAAAATATCCATTATCATTCCATTCAGTGAAATGTATTAGTGGAATTATACACAAAATCAAAAATGTATTTATATATGCGGATTAACTCCAGCCTCATTACTCAAGAAGAGTAATTAATCTTCTTTAAAAAATGGAAGCATGAAAAAAAACTGTTCATGTTGGGTAAGAAAAATTGCAAATCAGAATAAAACAAATAAGGTGGAAGAGATGGATGAACAATCCTTTTGAATAGTAGCCTGTTCTAAGCAAAATTTGCCCACAGTGCCCCTTCTTGAACTGTTTTTTCAGTCAAGAATTGACCTTCATTCTGTCATTAGGAAATAAGCTCCAGAGACTAACTTTGGAGTTGAAGTTCTTACAATTGAGGGATCTCACAGCCTTTGAAAATCCAAAGTCCAAAAACGAGCTGCATTTCAACTCTATGAAACATTCGTATAGTTCACAGGCTGAGAGAAATTAGACAGGACAAAGTCAACTTGACGTTACTTTAACATTTGATGACTGAATTCAGTGGAATTTTAAACACTTTAGCAATCTTGCCCTAACCATTGTTCCATGCTGAGAAATCCACTTGAAAATGAGAGTAAGGCATGGGCTGAGAGGAATCTAGCAGCACTGTGTGCAGTCAGACATGTTATAATTGTTATATTGTTGAATTGGGAAAGCCTCTGACCTTGGGCTGTGTCAGCTGTAGTGCATCTCCTGCCCTGTGCTGTGATTTTAATCAGAAGTGACTATCTTTTCAATTAGAGTAACATATAGGATGAACCAAATTTACATCACAAAGCTGATAAAGTATCAAGTAGATAGTTTTAGCCCTTTAAGTGTTATTGTTTTAGCTGTGAATTAGTTGAAGCTCCATTCACACTTTCAATGTACATTATTGCCTCACAGTATTGCTACTAGAGATGCTAAGTGCCCCTAAAGAAAAACATTAGTGGAGAAATTGTACTTTAGCAAATACATTTAAATGTTGCAGGATATACTAATAATGTAATCATAAATTCTCACTGACACCACGAGTAAGAGGAACAGGTACTATGTCCCAGACGCTATGCCCTCCAGTACTATACCTCAGTGTTAAATAGTGACAGATGTGTGCCCACCAGAACTGTACCCCTCATGTACATAGTGACAGGCCTTAACCCACTAATACAGCACCCCAATAAGGTAGAAGAGTTGGATGAGATTGGAGAATTATAGATCTCTACCCACCTGTACTATACCCTAGTTTTATACAATGATAGGCCTGTCCCCAACAATTCTGTAGTCAAGAGTGTGTTGCTGGAAAAGCACAGCAGGTCAGGCAGCATCCGAGGAGCAAGAAAATCAATGTTTTGGGCATAAGCCTTTGGGCTTATGCCTAAAACGTCGACTCTCCTGCTCCTCAGATGCTGCCTGACCTGCTGTGTTTTTCCAGCACCACACTCTTGACTCTGAACTCCAGCATCTGCAGTCCTCAGTTTCTCCAACAACTCTGTACCCAAGTTATCCATTGACAGACATGTCCATCCATTCTGTATGCCTATATTCTATACTGACTGATCTGCATTTACTAATATTGCACCCCAGTGGTTTGCAGTGTGAAATCAGCACCTAGCAGTACTGCACTCCGAATTATACAGAGTTGCACCTGGACCTACCAATATGGCATAACCCTGAGGAGTGGAGGTAGGGAATGATATTTGGAGGTTCAATGGGTTTGGGAGTATTGCCACTCATGTATTACAATGAGTATCCTTATCTCTTAGCTTAAAATAAATTCCCAGGAATGTTGGCAAAATTGTCACACCTAATTATTAGCCAGACTATTGAGTACAGGAGTAGGGAGGTCATATTGCGGCTGTACAGGACATTGGTTAGGCCACTGTTGGAATATTGCGTGCAATTCTGGTCTCCTTCCTATCGGAAAGATGTTGTGAAACTTGAAAGGTTTCAGAAAAGATTTACAAAGACCTAAGGGACAACTTTTTCACACAGAGGGTGGTAAGTGTATGGAATGAGCTGCCAGAGGATGTGGTGGAGGCTGGTACAATTGCAACATTTAAGAGACATTTGAATGTGTATATGAATAGAAAGGGTTTGGAGAGATATGGGCCGGGTGCTGGCAGGTGGGACGAGATTGGGTTGGGATATCTGGTCGGCATGGACGGGTTGAACCGAAGGGTCTGTTTCCATGCTGTACATCTCTATGACTCTAGGCATGTTAAAATACTATTCAATGTCTGTGACAGACAGGTAAAACAATTGATATATGGATCATTGGAGGACGAATTTCACTAAGTTATGTGTAGCAATATTATTATTATACATGTATTTTTAATTTTTTTTTCATGAGTTGTATTGACCAGAGCAACCCTGCCTTCTATATATGTGATTGTTGAATACGTTTCATATTCATTTTTCATCCTGATTTTGCAGGAATTACAACATTAATGATTGTAGTATTAATAAAAGCTGCTGCAGGCAATATCACTTTTTCAGTGAATAAATGATGCATAACTTGAGGCCATCCAAAGATGAATTTTGCTAAATGCGCAATGAGAATTATGGCACTAAATGCCAGCTTAAGGAAATAAGATAATACATGCCATATTTTGAGACATCCAGTACCAGTTGCTTCAGCCAATATTCCTGAAGGGGTTTGCTCAGAGTTTTATCTCTGCTCCAGGCTCTGTAAACATTTGGAAGCAAGCAGATGTACAACTGACAATGGTAAGGTCGAGACGTCATCTGTAATTCAGTTTTGGCTCTCAGGAGAGGCTGAAACTTTGGATTGAAATTGATTGTCGAAAAGTTACCTGCAGTGAAGGAAGATCCCATTTTTGACCCTGCCTCTGTGCTGAGTTTGTTGTTTTTGCAGCAGATGTTCTAAAATTGGACTCAAATCTCTTGGGCTAAAGTAGGAAAGGGAATAAATTAGCTGGAGTTCTCTGTCTCTTGATCAATCATTTTTCAGCAAGGTTCATAGGATAGTCTTCCAGGCAAGCTATCTTTTACTGTCCATGATCAATGACACCACCTTGACTGAGAAAAGCTAACTGCACAGATTGGAGACCAAATCAGGGATCTTTTTGTTTTAATTTGTTCATGTCATTAACTAGACTAGCATTAAATGTGCATCCCTATTGCCCATGGAGTCTGCAACAACCCTCCAAAGAGCCTCTCCACCTCCCCCACCCTATCTCCATAAATCTGCATTTATAATGGATAATCCAACTAGCCGGCACATCTTTGACTGTGGAAAGAAACCAGAACACCTGGTGGAGATCCATGCTGAGAACTGGCTCAAAGGTAGAAGACAGAGGGTGGTAGTGGAGGGTTGTTTTTCAGACTGGAGGCCTGTGACCAGTGGAGTGCCACAAGGATCGGTGCTGGGTCCACTACTTTTTGTCATTTACATAAATGAGTTGGATGCGAGCATAAGAAGTACAGTTAGTAAGTTTGCAGATGATACCAAAATTGGAGGTGTAGTGGACAGCAAAGAGGGTTACCTCAGATTACAACAGGATCTGGACCAGATGGGCCAATGGGCTGAGAAGTGGCAGATGGAGTTTAATTCAGATAAATGTGAGGTGCTGCATTTTGGGAAAGCAAATCTTAGCAGGACTTATACACTTAATGGTAAGGTCCTAGGGACTGTGGCTGAACAAAGAGACCTTGCAGTGCAGGTTCATAGCTCCTTGAAAGTGGAGTCAAAGGTAGATAGGACAGTGAAGAAGGCGTTTGGTATGCTTTCCTTTATTGGTCAGAGTATTGAGTACAGGAGTTGGGAGGTCATGTTGCGGCTGTACAGGATATTGGTCAGGCCACTGTTGGAATATTGCGTGCAATTCTGGTCTCCTTCCTATCGGAAAGATGTTGTGAAACTTGAAAGGTTTCAGAAAAGATTTACAAGGATATTGCCAGGGTTGGAGGAT
>NC_057743.1:26999624-27027251 GCF_004010195.1 Chiloscyllium plagiosum
TTGGAGGATTTGAGCTATAGGGAGAGGCTGAACAGGCTGGGACTGTTTTCCCTGGAGGGTCGGAGGCTGAAGGGAGACTTGATAGAATTGCAACATTTAAGAGGCATTTGGATGGGTATATGAATAGGAAGGGTTTGGAGGGATATGGGCCAGGTGCTGGCAGGTGGGACTAGATTGGATTGGGATATCTGGTCAGCATGGACAGGTTGGACCAAAGGGTCTGTTTCCATGCTGTACATCTCTATGACTCTATGACATGGGAGAGCATGCAAACTCCACACAATTGCCCAAGGCTCGAATCGAATCCAGATCCCTGGCACTGTGAGGCAGCTGAGCTAACTACTGTGCCTCTATACCGACCAGAGATATCTGAAAATTTCAAAGGCTATATCTTCTGGATTTGGAAAATACTCAGCAATTGAAATTATTTTCATGCTTCAACAATGGTTGCAGCAGCATCACATTTCCTGGGGTAATTTTACAGGAGGAACCTCCAACTGAAAGGCTGCCTCCAGGATCAACATCCAATGAAAGGCAGTGAGCAGGGCTACTCAGTGTGGTGGGACAGCAAGACAGGCAGGAAGGCAACCTTGAATGTCTATGCAATAAGAGTGTTCATGTAATGTATGACATGTTAGAGGGTAGAGGGAATGGCCAATAACATATTCATCTTCAGAAGATTTTGAGGAAATTGCAATCCTCCACCTGGAGGGGAACTGCAGGCTTGCCAGTTTGTATCTTAACGTGGGAGATTTAATCTGCAGTTCTTGTCTGCATGTGCCTCCTTTCACCTGATGAATGACAGGCGCAGCATGGGCCCCGTCACTTGTGATGCTACTAGAATCTAACTGCACCAGAAATTTACTGGGTTTTGATTGATAAACTTTAATTAGCCCACCATCAACCCTCGGCAGATTGCCATCTCCTCATTGAAGCCATTTCCAGGATGTGGGGATTCAGCTCAGCCTTTCTTTTTGTGATTGCCAACCAGCTCTCCCTTCTCAAACACATCTTTAACTCCAGACAAAATGCTGTCCCCTTTTATTTACTGCCCAGAAGCAGGTCATTCACCCTGATTGATCCTTGCCTGTGTCTATGCTGTAGACTCCCACTCTACTTCAGCTCACCCAAACGTCATATCCTTCATTCTTTTCTGTCATGTGCTGATCTGATTTTTCTTTAAAAGCACCTCTGCTTCTCACTTTCACTATCCTTTGTGGTAGTTACAAACACAGGAGAATATACAATGAGAAAAGTTTAATATCACAGGACATTTAAAAGTTTGACTTTTTCCTGGTTTAGAATTTGATTTTGACTATTTTGTGGATAGGAGATATTTATTTTCACATTGTCTTCTGAGCTATGCTCCCATTGTCCTTGAGCAGAGCTTGCCTTGACAAGCTTCAATTGAATGTTATGTGCAACTATTAAGACCAAGGTGATTTTGTAAAAATGATCTGAACATAGCCATCAAATATCAGAAGGATAACATAAGTTAGTGGCATTGTGCTATGTCATTGAATGAGCAATCCATAGATCCAAACATTTGCTTTGTGGACTTTAGACCATGGTTTCACCTTACACCATGATAATCCTATCAAGCAGCATTTGCACAGTGTTAATCAGCTTGCCCTCGCTCAGTTTGGGTTCTGCCTTAGTTCAAAAATGGTCAAAAGAGCCAAACTCGAGGTGAGGATGACTAGTGGTCAAGATAGCATTTGATTGAGTGTGCTATAAAGAGCCTTAGCAAAACTGAACTCAGTGAGATTTGGGGAAAGCTCTCCACTGGTTGGTGTCATTCCCAGTTAGTAAAGAAGATAGTTGTGATTATTGGAAGTCTATCATCTCAGTCTCAGGATGTTGCTACAAATGTTTCTCAAGACCTAGACCCGACCATCTTCAATTGTTTTTTGATCATTTACATCTACATCTCCAAGGCACAAGTTAGGAGTGTGGTGGAATACTGTTCACATGCCTTCCACTCAAAAAAGTCGATATCATCCAAATCAAAACAGCCCACTTGAATGTACTCCATCCTCCACATTAAACATTCACTCCTTCCAACACTAATACAGAATGGCAGCTTGTACTACAAGTTGGAATGACAAAGGCTGCTGATGCATGGGAATACCACCATCTAGAAGTTCCCATCCAAGCCATTTACCATACTGACATTGAACTTTATTGCCATTGCTTCATTGTCACTGACTCAAAATCCTGGAATTCCCTTCTCAACAGCACTGTACACCAAATGAACTGCAGCAATTCAATAAGGTGCCCCACAATTTGAAATGGGTGACAAATGCTGACATTGCCAACGATGGCCACGATATCTTACAAAAACTGATCTGAAGAGCAATGGTAATTATATTCTGCTGTGCATTCAAAGAAAATCTCACTTTGTTTCCATTTAGCTTTTGCAAATTTGTTTAATCTGCTCAGTGATGCGAGTAACCACAGGGAAAACTGTAGAGAGAAATCTCACTGCAATTTCTCCCTGAGTTTGAATTTAATGTGAAAAGGTTGAATGCACGTTGCCTTTTATCCCTCCATTTAATGTCAAGGCCTTGAATTTTTTTCCATCCCAGAGAAGCGAAATGCCCTTGAAATTAAATTTGCCCATAGTAACATCTGAATCGTGAGGATTTTTCAGAATTCAGTTGTATGCTACTTTAACAGAGACCTAAATCTGTTGTTCTGAAAGGGTTAACTTCTCTAACAGAACACAAAGGAACCTCGTAGAAATACGCTAAAGGCTCAGGTATTAATGTGGCCCAATGTACTGGAATGCTTTTGTCCTTCAATGTACTTGCCAGTGGCTCAGGTGAATATCACCAGAGGGTCTCCATTTTCCTTAAATCACTACGTGCCTAAAGTGCATCAGTAACTACCCAGTAATTACTGATGTTTAATTAGTTAAAAAAAATCCTATTAATCAATGGAATGATATTGACACACCCCAATCTCAGGGTAAAGGATCTAAGGGCCTTAGTGCATGGCAACAACAATGTGGAAAAGAATAGGAGAAAAGGTAAAGTAAATCAGGAAATAGTGATTAGTGGATGCCAGGCTTATGGCCTCTCAGTTATTCCTATTGGCTTTTGAAATACATTAAGAAGCAAGGATTATTCATTTTGCGATCTGCCTGAAGAGCCAAGCAATAATTTATGATTCATATAGCTTTGGAACAGCACAGAAATGTTTCTTGAACATGTAATATATAATCCTGCGATTTAGGCTCTTTTTGTTGTGCATGGTAAACTCCCTTTATAAACACTGTGGAGTGTAAGACACATTCAGAAATCCTGTGGGTTTTGGATAGCTCATGGTTTACAGAAAAGAAAACTCAAAACAGTTGTTATTCTTCTGTACTTGAACATTGGTAGTGACAGGGGATTGTTCCATCATCAGGGGCTGGCTTTTCATGCTACTGCTAGGGTGAAAACCCATAAAATGCAAGGTGTATGACCATAGGGAGAGAACAGGTCATAACACAGGCTGAACATAAGCTATCTAGGCTCACCATCTCCACACATGCACATAGCATGTGTTCACACTTTTCAGCAACAATCACTCGTCAAGTAAACAAGTCCCTGCTTCAATCTTCTCCTATCATAGCCTGGGTAATAATTATTACCCAGGCTATGATCTGTTAACACAATACAGAGCCAGAATTAAAACTGATTTGCTGTCCCCAACAAATAATGAACTCATTTTAATTTTCACAGCTAGGTTTGTTACTAGCTAGTTATTTAATTCCCAGCCTGAGTCATGCTATTTTTTTAATTGAGAAGGAGGGCTGTTGGCCTACTCCAGGGCTCCACCAATTTGGTTGAAGAACAAATCATCAGGCAAAATGGTCTCTTTTGTTCTGCTCTTTATTTAAACTATCTTGTTACTTCATGAAATATTGTCTGTTATTGGGGATGCATTATTTGAGGAACTGTAGGTAACAGTTTTAATTCTTTTTCAATTTTCAGCCTAGCAGTGGCACAAAAAGTTCATTTTCAAAGCAGTGTGTGTGGTGGTTTTAAAAGAAGCTCTGCTGTCCTATGCTAGTCTGACAGCCAACATCAATCCTACCTTTGGAAAGTGTTACAACCCCTTTGCTACACCCACACACTTACCTTTCAGTCTCTGAAGACTAAGGCTGCTGATTTTAATTGCTGAATGTAGGCCATGCTTGTTCTGTGGGCTGTTGTCCGTTGAGGATTTCAGCAGATTTGAGATTTCTGAAGTATGTTATACTCAGATTGCCTACAGATATGAAACATCATCCAGTTTACATGAAACAAAACATTACATGTGAGTACAAAATAAATGCAACACCAAGTTGGGCTTCTGCACATATTTGCATCTCACTTTGACCAAGTTCAGTTTGTTAATAGTATTCTTTTAATGGTGTAATGCATAACAAAGCTAATAGATATATCCGGGGAATAAAGAACGTGCTTTGCTTTTGTGTCTTGGGATGGCATTTAAGTGACCCATTTAATTACTAATTTGTAACAATGCTTAGTCATACATGTTCAACTTCAATTTTTGTTTGGGGATAGTGATTGGAGAGTTTATCATTGAATTATATTTGACTTGTAAGAAAAAGAAAGAGTTGCGTTTATATGATCGCCAGACATTTCCACATGCTTTACAACCAAGGAAGTGGAATTGTTGTCGTAATGTAGGAAGCAGGGCAGCCAATTTGTGTATATCAAGCTCCCACACAGAGCAACCTAAAAATGACCACATATTCTATTTTGGTGATATTAATTAAGATATAAATATTGACCAGGACACTGAGCACACCCTCTTCCCCCCAGTCTTAAAGTACAGTCATGCTGCTTTAACATGACAGCTGTAACCTCTCACTATAGAGAATCGTGCTATGGAAAAGTGTAGTAGAAAATCGTGTTGTAGAAGATTGCTATAGGCAATCACTGGACCCACTCAATAGAAACAGTGCCCACAATTCGCCAATTGTGTTAGAGCCAATTTGCATTGACGAAATGCATGTTATACCAGAAAGAACTGTCATACTTTTTTTTGTCTAATGGAGGGGCCAGACAAGCTAACATCTTAAATGACACTTCTGATAGGACAACCTTCCCCCAGAATTGTGTTGGAGCACAGCCTTGACTTTTGTACTTATGTCTTGAGTAGTTCTTGAATCCATAACCTTCTGACTTAGAGGTGTGAATGCTACAAACTGAGCCATATTTGAACCTGAAAGCAAGAATTTCCCTCTCATCCTAAATTTCTTCAGCTGGCCTGAAGATGGGAAGGACTTCTCAAATATCTTATCTGAAAAGCCTTTACTTATATTTAGGCTTCAGCTTTGAGGAGCTGGGAGCGCTTTTCCTGTGGGATATATCACAGATAAGCTTGTCGTATCTCCTCTGAATGTTCACACTTTCAGCAGGAGTCGTCAGATAGCAATCAGGAGTGAGAAATCTAAGCTAAAGGAAGAAAATATTGGGGAACACTAGTCATCCGTAGAGAGGAGAAACAGCATTAATGTTTTAGGTTTTTCTTCAGGACTGGAGGATATGAGAGATTAAACACCTTAATTGGTACTGGACCATGGTGGAGGAAAGTCATAACACCCTGAGAAAAAGCAAAGGCATTTCAGAAACCCTGCTGTAAAAGGCCAGGGCACATGTGACAAAGACAGAAGTTATAGTTCTTTACAGGAGATGGATTGGAGCAAGTGTAATCTTAGTGTCTGTGGTAATAGAGATTAACTTCAGAATTGGAGACAGAGAAGATGAGCAAAGGAGGGGTCACTTCCTCAAGATTAGATTAGATAGATTAGATTCTCTACAGTGTGGAAACAGGCCCTTCAGCCCAACAAGTCCACACCGACCCTCCGAAGAGTAACCCACCCAACCCATTTCCCTCTGACTAATGCACCTAACACTATGGGAAATTTATCATGGCCAAATCGCCTAACCTGCGCATCTTTGGATTGTGGGAGAAAACCAGACCACCCGGAGAAACCCACGCAGACAGGGGGAGAATGTGCAAACTCCACACAGACAGTCGCCTGAGGCTGGAATCGAACCTGGGACCCTTGTGCTTTGAGGCAGCAGTGCTAACCACTGAGCCACTGAAAGAAAAGGAGGGGTGGAAATTAGGAATAGGAAATCTGTGATTTTTCTTTGTATTTTGGTAGTCAGTATTTGGCAGGCATGGTGATGGAAACAGATTCAAAAGTAGCTTTAAACAGGAATTGGATAAACACTGGAAGGAAATAAATGCAGGCACATAGTGAAAGATCGGGGAAAGTGGGACTAACTAGATTATTCTTCAAAGGAGCCAATACAGACCTAATAGGTTGAATGGCTTCCTTCTGTGCTGCACTGTTCTGCTGGTGCTTAGAAGTCAGTTAAAGAGGCCTCACAGGCATTGAGAAAGAATCAGCTAACACAACCTAGAACAGAATTGATCATTGCATCTACTAAGCTTTACCAACTGAGCCAACAGCAGAGCTGAGTCAGCAAGCCCTGTGGAAACTGAAGTGCAATATTGTAGAGTATGCAGTCTTTTCGTTAGCCGAAATAAAGCAATAACTTAGAATGGGGCTTGTATTGAAACCAAGGCATTTGGATATTGGATGTAATCAAGGACAGATTACCCACAGTAAACTTGCAATAATGAAGTTACAGCAACTAATTTTTGTGGATGATGCCCAACACGCTTGCCAGTGTTGTCTGTTGGAGCTTACATAGTTTTCACTGCAGTAAAAGCTGATCATAAAAATAAGAAATCCATCTCATCTACCTCACATATAGTAAATAATAGATACAGCCTGGTGGTTGGATCAGCATAACTGGAGACTGTTCTAGTCGGACTGAAGGGCTTCAGTTCTACTTTTATCACATCTCGGAGACAGAAGCACTAGATCAAGTGTTAAAGAAAATGAAAGAATAGTACCAGAATTAAAATAAACTGTTCTCAAAAAAGATTGAGCAGGCTGGATCTTATTCTTTAGAAAAGAGAAGACAAACCTAAATGCGTCCTGATGGAGATTGTCAGAATTTTGAATGAATGGATTTGAAAAGAATATTTCCTCTTGTGAGAGAATTCAAAAGCAGGGGCCATGAATACAAGCTCAGTATGAATAAATTCAACAGGGAAATAAGCTAAGATTTCTTCAACTATAGATTGATTAGAGCGTGGAATTCATTTTCACATAATGTAGTTGAGACAAAAACCTTAAATGTTTTCAAACCCAAAATGAACCAAATATGTAAGAGAAACTAGAATAGAATGTTCCACCAAAAAGTTGAGATGACACAGTTGGAATATAAGGTGAACTGTGCAGAGCTGCATGGTATCAAATTTAAAATAAAAACAGAAAATGCTGGAAATATTCAGCAAGTCAGGCAGCATCTGTAGAGAGAAATGGAGTTGACATTTTGTGTCTATGGAAAGATATGGACCTGAAACAGTAACTCTTGTTAATTTCCCACATTCTTCTAGATCTGCTGGATATTTCCAGTATTTTCTGTCTTAATTGCAATTTGCCACATGTGTATTTGCTTTAGCATTGCTGTCAAATGTGCCTGTTGATGCTAATGTGAAGTGCCACATTTTACTACGTCAAAGATGCTATATAATGTGGCCTCCAACGGCTTTATCATCTGGTTTATCAATTCTGAAGAAGGTCAGGGATGCTTTTTTTGTTACTCAAAAAGATGAACTTGTTAGCCCATTATCTCCACCTAATGCTGAACTCCTGCATCCATTTTGTAATTTTGTCAACAATTCCATGGCACTTTCTGAAGAAGTTCTGGGAGATCCTTGGGTGTCCTGACCAATATTCATCCTTCAAAGCAATATCAACAAAAACAGTGCAATACACTGCTCACCTCACTGAACTTTGTGTGGGAATTTGTGTTGCCAAACTCTCACCTTTCACCCAAAATACAATGTGGCTGTACTTCACATTGATTGAATCTTGTGTGAATATGCCTTCAAATATACTGGAAAAATGGGAAATGTTCTTTATTTAAATACAACACTTTGATGGCATGCTTCAGAATTTACTACCCAGCAGCAGTGTAGATGCTCAGTCATTGCATTTATTCAATACAAACAGTAATAAATATTTGGTCAATTAGGGAATCAAGGATTGGGTTAGAAATGGAATTAAGCTAAGGTGCCATGAACTTCTTGAAAGATGCAGTGGGATTAAATAGCTTTATGGTTCCTCCCCTGCTCCTATTTCTTATATTCTTGTGTTTTTGCAATTGGAGTTGAGAGAAGTACCGGGCCAGATTGTGTGAAAGGAGGTTGGGTATCTGTTATGCAGCTGCCTCGAAGTAAGGGATGACTCAGTATTTATCCTTGGATTTGTTTGGGAGCACACCGAAAAAGTGTTGTAATGTCTTTTCTCAACATCTGCTTCAAGTTCAAGCAACCCTGCAATGTTAGGAACAAGATGGTTCTCAGTGGTGTGTTGCTAAAAATGTTTGTAGCAAAAAAAGAATGGTAGCAGAGAGGTGCTGCTGCAGTTGACAGCTGTTCACCTTATGAACGATTCTGTCCTCAAGGAAATGACTGAAGGTGTGGTTGGAAAGTGTTTTGTGTGCACAGCGGGCAAGTCAAAGAAAAATTATTTCTTTGCTCCTTGCCTCACTCTCCATCCTGTTTCTTTATGCTTCTCTCCTGAAGGTATTGACTCTTGCTGGAACACTTAGAGTACTTCAATCTCTCGTTGAGTTGGCCATCTTTCATAAGAGCAAGGAATGTGACTGTCAGTAGCTTGTTCAGTTTATCTACACAGAGCTCATTGCCCCACCATTGGGGAGCACTGTGAATCATGTTTATATAAAATTTCTAATGGACATTTCAGCTTTGCCTTATTGGTCTGATTGGCCTCTGAACTACTGCCAATCTGTGTGCAGTTGGGAACAAGGTTGCTGGACCACCCAGTCAAGGAAAATCATTTCTACCCCTTCTGTGGGGAAATAGTGCTATTTCTGTCTTCCAGTACCAGCACCTCATTCTCACAAATGCTCAACAAATCACTCAACGACAACCCGTTCTGATGGTCTCACTCATTCCCCATGAGGGTGTGACTGTGCTTGAGTTTGCTCTGTAAAATGTTACAATAGCGTTCGTGAGACAAGAGGACTCCCTTCCACACAGTCTGTTCTGGTACTTCTCTCAATTGCAAGAACACAGGAATATAAAAAATAGGAGCAGCTGTTGATCAGGAAAGTCCAATTGGTCATTAGACTGTCTGTTCTCATGCTCCAAGGCACCCCTTAGCTTCCCACGGAATTTAACGGAATACCTGATCAGGTCCTGGGGAATTGTCCACCTTTATGCATTTTAAGACATCCAGGAATTCCTCCTCTGTAATACGGACATTTTTCAAGTTGCCATCATCTATTTCCCCACATTCTGTATCTTCCATGTCCGTCTCCACAGTAAATACTGAGGCAAAATACTCATTTAGTATCTCCCCCATCTGCTGCAGTTCCACACATTGGCTGCCTTGCTGATCTTTGAGGGGTTCTATTCTCTCCCTGGTTACCCTTTTGTCCTTGGTGTATTTATAACATTCCTTTAGATTCTCCTTAACCTTATTTGCTAAAGCTATCTCATGGCCTCTTATTGACCTCCTGATTCCCCTCTTAAGTATACTTCTACTGCCTTCCTACTCTTATAAGGATTCACTCAATCACTGCTGTCTATACCTGACATATGTTTCCTTCTTTTTCTTGACCAAAACCTCAATTTCTCTTGTCATTCAGCATTCACTACAGCTACCAGCCTTGCCTTTCACTCTAACAGGAACATACTGTCCCTGGACTTTAGTTATCTCATTTTTTGAAACTTCCCATTTTCCAATTGTCCCTTTACCTGCGAACATCCGCACCCAATCTACTTTTGCAAGTTTTTTTTATAGAGTCATAGAGATGTACAACATGGAAACAGACCCTTCGATCCAACCTGTCCATGCCGACCAGATATCCCAACCCAATTTAGTCCCACCTGCCAGCACCTGGCCCATATCCCTCCAAACCCTTCCTATTCATATACCCATCCAAATACCTCTTAAATGTTACAATTCTTGCCTAATACTGTCAAAATTGGCCTTCATCCTGTTGGGAAAATAGGCTTACTCAATTGCTGATAGAGAACACAATTGGATCTGTTCTGAAGAAAGATTGGTGAAGCTGGAATTATTATATGGTGTTTAAGGCAACAGCTACCAGAGATTTTCAAAATCATGAGTGGTTTTGATAAAGCAAATAGGGAAAAGCTGTTCCTCTGGCAAATAAGTCTGCGAACAGAGGTTGTAGACTTAAAATAATTGACAGAGGAGATTTGAGGAGACTTTTTTTTTCACACATTAAAATATGTAAAGAACTGCCTGAATAGGTAATGGGAGCAGATTACTTGGAAAAGGACAAATTTGCAGGGCAGTGAGGAGAAAGCCAAGGTATGGAACTGATTTGACAATTCTTCCAAAAACCTCGTGTCGGCATAATAGGCTGAATGGCTTTCTCTGTGCTATCATTCTATTATTCTATGTGCCTACCATTCCAATTCAACCATCTATAAATACCCTGTTGTTTCCCATTTCAACGTTTAGTTGTTTCTCAGTATTTATTAACCTTGTGAAATATTTGGGAATCCAATCAATATATTGATTACTCTTACTTGCAGAACTTCCTAACATTAGTCTAATCTTGCCCTTAATGTGTTTGAACCTGTAGCCCCTTGTCCTGTTCAGTATTTCCCTTTTCTATGCCACTTGCTATGCCATTTACCTCCATTTCTCAGCTACCACCTGTCAAAGCTAAAAAAGCAATATTTCTCCAGTCTTATATCTTGCTGTTTTGTTCTGTTTATTTTCTCCGAACTGGCTTGAACTGGATAAAGGCATCAATTCAACCAGCACTCTAGACATTTAAGCATGACGGCTTCCAACTTGTACTGCACTTTTAGCTTAGAAAATTCATCATTCTGTTTACATTACTGATTGATACTGTACATTGGACACTGTTACCTAGTGGGGTTTTAACAATTCACTGAAAGGGTTAATCAAAAATATCTGTACAGGCCTTATGGGGATGAAAGTGATCCTTCCATCAACAGACAGTGAAGCTCACTTTAGTCTTGGTTGTTTCTTTTATTGTCTGGACAAGTGTAATTACTGGTCATTTCTAATATTGAGTGTGTAATCCATGGTCACCATGTTGACTCTTGCACTGTCAAATGACACTTTGTAATCCCCAACTGACCCTGATGAATTTGCTGAAGGCTTTCAAGTCTAAGTGCACTTGATGTTACTGACCTCTAATTGAAGACTAACAAGTCATTGATGACAATGAGATGTCTACCCACTCAAAATATTGGTGTAGCATGGAATTAATAGGTTTCTAGTCTCACCTGCCTTCCATACAATTTTTCATTTTCTGTATACCTCTTCACTTTGTACATGTGCTTCTCAATTCTTTTGCAGTGACCTTTCTGCAGCTGGTAAATGCTTGTGACTTCAGGTGTACAGTCTACACTCTCCCCTATTGAAGTCTAACACTGCTTTCACTGCTGCACCCAGTGGTATTCTGAACACTGTCCTAACTGTTTTTGGTTACTGAGACATGCCTCATTAACCTCAGCCTGGGCAGCATCTTACTATTCTGTATGTAGAAGAGTTACCATTGGTTTTTGGTTATATTTTAGTTTACACTGTTAGACCAGTAAATAATCTGAAAATGTTTTGCATGCCCACATGACTGCCAAAGCCTAATTTTCAATCATGTAATACTGCTGTCTATGTTGGTAAGTGATCTAGAAATAGAGTAGTCAGGTCTACATTTTCCATCTTTGTGCAGCTGAAAGGGTACTGCTCCCAAACCTGTTGAAGATGTATCAGATGGTGTTATGATTGGTGGCTGCAGGTTATAGTGCGCTATGATTTTGAATGTGATCAGGATTTGCTTGATTTTGTCAAACTTTTTTTTCTGGTTGACGCCCTTGGAATGGGAGCTGTCTCAAAGAATCATTTATTTCTGCTGAGTTTGATTTTAGAAATTCACAATTCAGCATCCAAGTAATCATTGGAGCTTTGTGATATTCCTTGGATGTAGAAATGTTCTAATAGCCTTAGCTTTCATGGTGTCTACAATGATTCTGGGATTATGTGCCCAACAAACTTATTCAACTTTTACAAACTCATAACTTCTGATGCAGTGTTAAACCTACATTCTGAAGTACTTTCATTACTATTTAATTCTTGGCCACACTTTTCTTTTATGGCTCCTTGTATTCATATGTCATCCAAGTGATATATTATTCCATCGATGCCTTCCAATGCATTGACTTTTTTTTTAAATAGCGTGGATGTTATTGCAAAGGTAACCTGTTAAAGCAATAACATCAGAAAGGTCTCATAAATGTAGCCAGCTTTCTGCAGTTTTCATTCAGAGGTAACTGCCAGAATCTACTGTTAGTATGATAATAATAAAACCAAAATACTGCGGGTGTTGGAAACTTGAAGTAAAAACAGAAAGTGCAGGAGAAACTCAGCAGATCTGTCAGTATTCATGGAGAGAGAAACAGAGTTGGTGTTTTGACTCTTGTATGACTCTTCTGGAAGTTTCCTCAAACTTGCGAATACTTTTGGAACTACTTTTGTAATTCACTTCCTTGGTCTGTGTCTGTCATCTCATTGACTTTGTGGATTAATTTCAGCTTTAGGCATGCAAGCCTGCTTAGTAGAGAATATTCTTGATCCTGAATGACATAAAAAGCGCCGTGACTTCTCTTACCCGGTGTCTGAGCTCTGCTGTGCTAAGAGTTGGCCTTTTACTTTTAGTTCCTTCAGGTATCTATAATTTCATCAAGGATGGTTGTAATTTAGTCTTTTTAAGCTGTTTAAACTGATCTGACTCCTCTGAGATAGTTGATCTGGTATCAAGTTTAAACTGTGTGGTATATCTGCTTAGTTCCAGTTTGATATCCCATTGTTTATTTTCAGAAACAAAGGTTTCTTTGCAGTATTTCCACCTCTTAAATCTGTTTTGCTTTTACAAGGTTTCCATTTTACATATTGAGTGTGTAATCCATGGTCAATATTAGAAATGACCAGTAATTACACTTGTCCAGACAATAAAAGTAGTGGAAGTGTATGTACTTTCTTAAAATATTCCACTTTTTCACGATTATGACACTTGGCTCTTTTTGCTGGATATTTTGTGGCTGGTTCACACCACTTCCTGGCCACTTTAAGGTACTGACTAGCATACCCTTCTCCATTTTGGTGGGCTATTCTTTTTGTATACTTTTTTCCCTAGGGCTTATGTGCTAAATCGTCTCACTCAATGTCATCCATTGCACCTCTTTTTATGCCTCAGAATGACTGCCTTGTTCTGTTTCCATATTTTGGTTTGCCTAGTGATCTGCACTCGTTTTTCTGTGGTATAATGTAGTGGTTCTGAAGGTGTCTTTAGTTGGAGACAGTTAAGTTCTGAGAGAGTACCCAAAGATAGCAGATATATTTTATACAGCTCCTGAGGGTTCTTAGTAATTATGCCGATTCTGCTGTTGTGCAAGAAGTTACCTTATTATGTAAGAAAAGTGCCTTTTCTGCTTAGACTGTCGATGGTTTGTCCTCTACCATTGATAATTAGAAAAGCCCTAGATCACCCTGAAGAAACCCAAACCAGAGTGCCATATGCTAATGACCCTGGCAATTGAAAATAAAGCATTCTCTGGCATCACATCCTCTCCTTCTTTTAAAAGATCTAACAAGATCTCATCTAAACCTACAACCATAATTCAGTTATGAATTAATTCTGCATTCAGCCAGGTAATAAAAATCATTTTGGAACAAATCTATGCTTTCTGTTTTCTTGTTTTAAATTTGCATGCACTATTATTAAATTTCTTCATGCACTGAAATATGTCTCAAGTGCCTTGAATAGTTCTTCATAAGACACTGTATTTTTATCATTGCCCTGTCCTGCAACTATCTCATTCATGATGATCTCCACCAGATAACTGGTCCTTTTGCCCTTTTCTGCCTAAGCCTGAAGCCATTCCATATCTTTTAAATATTTTCTTCCAAACCTCCCTTTTCTGAACTTGGTGCAATCCATCAATTACCTAGAATAGCTCTTGGAATGACCGATTAATCTCCATACCTCACCTGAATCTGGAGCTGTTCCATAGACTATGGCTGCTCTTTTCTGGCTGTCTGCTTCTTTGGATCAGTACTCACTGCTGTCCTGTCTCAGGGCCTTTTTTATCAGCCTTCTACTTTACCTGTGATGTTCCCCAAAGTCCAGGTTAATCTCTAAAAATGTTCTTTTTCTTCTTGACCATGAGGTTCACTTCACTTGTTGCACTTAACACCTGGTTTACTTGATTGCTTTTTCCACTAACACTCTATTTTGTCATGTGTAAGGAGTCAATGTCTAATTTGGTTTCCCAAAGTACTGCTTCTTGACTCCACAGAAAGGCACTTTCTGTAAGAAGAGAGAGTAGGAATAGAAGGATTCTCGATAGAAGCGCTTCACAGGAGGCTCCCAAGCACTGAGGATGTCACCTAGACAGGGGACGAAACGTGTGCAACGCAAATTCCCAGCTCGGCGAACAGAACCACAAGAAGCGAGAGTAACAGGGTAATTGTTATGGGGGACTTTAACTTCCCCAGTGTCGACTGTGAATACCATAGTTCAAGTAGTTTAGATGGGTCAGTTTTTGTTCAATGTGTGCAGGAGGGTTTTCTGACACACTATGTAGACAGGCCAACAAGGGGCGATGCCATATTGGATTTTGGTACTGGGTGTTTGATTTGGAGGTAGGTGAGCACCTCGGCGAGAGTGACCATAATTCGGTTATGTTTACAACAGCAATGGGCAGGGATAGGTAGATACTGCAGGGAAAGAGGTGTAACTGGGGGAAAGGCAATTATGATGCAATTAGGCAAGATTTAGGATGCATAGGATGGAGAAGAAACTGCAGGGGATGGACACTCTTGAAATGTGGAGTTCATTCGAGGAGCAGCTACTGCTGGTCCTTGATAAGCTATACCCATCAGGCAGGGAGGTAGTTGTGGAGAGATGGAGCCAAAGAAGTTGAAGCTTTTGTCACAAGGAAGAAGCAGGCTTATGTTAGGATAAGGCGTAAAGGCTCAGATAGGAGGCTGGAGAGTTATAAGTTAGCCAGAAAAGATCTAAAGAGAGGGCTAGGAAGGGCCAGCAGGGGACATTAGAAGTTGTTGGCGGATAGGATCAAGTAAAACCATAAGATCTTCTATCGATATATCAGGAATAAAAGAATGACTAGAGTAAGATTAGGGCCAATCAAAGATCATAGTGGAAAGTGGTGTGTGGAATCTGAGGATATAGAGGAAGCGCTTAATGAATACTTTTCGTTAGTATTCACATTGGTAAAGGGCAATGTTGGTGAGATTATGGAGATACAGGTTACAACATTAGATGGGATTGAATTTGACAAAGAGCAATTTTGGAAAATCTGAAAATAGATAAGACCCCGGGGCCGGATGGGATTTATCCTCAGATTCTCTGGGAAGCCAGGGAGGAGATTGCAGAGTTTTTGGCTTTGATCTTTGTGTCATCATTGTTGACAGGAGTAGTGCCAGAAGACTGGAGGATAGCAAATGTTGTTCCCTTGTTTAAGAAGGGGAGTCGGGACAACCCTGGTAATTATAGGCCAGTGAGCCTTACTTCAGTTGTGGGTAAAGTGTTGGAAAATGTTATAAGAGATAGAATTTATAATCATCTCGAGAGGAATACTTTGATTAGGGATAATCAACATGGTTTTGTGAAGGGTAGGTTGTGCCTCACTGACCTTATTGAGTTATTTGAGAAGGTGACAAAACAGGTCGATGAAGGTGAGGCAGTTGATGTGGTGTATATGGGCTTCAGTAAGGCGTTTGATAAGGTTCCTCATGGTAGGCGATTGCACAAAATAAGGAGTTTCAGGATTGAAGGTGACTTAGTTGTTTGGATCAGAAATTGGCTATCTGAATGAAAACAGAGGGTGGTGGTTGATGGGAAATGTTCATCCTGAAGCATAGTTATCAGTGGTGTGCTGCAAGAATCTGTTTTGGGGCCACTGCTATTTGTCATTTTTATAAATGATCTGGAGGTGAGCATAGAAGGATGGGTTAGTAAATTTGCAGATGACACTAAGGTAAGCAGATTTGTGGATAGTGCTGAAGGATGTTGTGGATTGCAGAGGGGCATAGCTAAGATGCAGAGCTGGGTTGAGAAGTTGCAAATGGAGTTTAATGCAGAAAAATGTGAGGTTGTTCACTTCGGAAGAAATAACAGGAATGTAAAGTACTGGGTGAATGGTAAACTTGTTGGCAGTGTAGATTAGCAGGGAGATCTCGGTGTCCAGGTGCATAAATCCCTGAAAGTTGCCACCCAGGTTGATAAGGTTGTTAAGGAGGCATATGGTGTGTTGGCATTTATTAGTAGGGAGATTGAGTTTCGGAGCCATGAGGTCATGCTTGAGCTGTACGAGACACTGGTAAGATCACACCTGGAGTATTGTGTGCAGTTCTGGTCACTGCATTATAGGAAGGATGTGGAAGCTTTGGAAAGGATTCAGAGGAGATTTACTAGGATGATGCCTGCTATGGAAGGAAGGTCTTACAAGGAAAGGCTGAAGGAACTGAGGCTGTTTTCATTGGAGAGACGAAGGTTGACTGGTGACTCAATCGAGACGTATAAGATAATCAGAGGGTTAGATATGGTGAACAGTGAGAGCCTTTGTCATCGGATGGTGAAGGCTAACATGAGGGCACATAGCTTTAAATTGAGGAGTGATAAATTTAGGACAGATATTAGGGGTAGTTTCTTTATTCAGAGATTAGTAGGGGCGTGGAATTGCCTTCCTGCAACAGTAGTAGACTTGCCAACGTTAAGGACATTTAAATGGGCATTGGGCATACCTATGGATAATAATGGAATGGTGTAGGTTAGATGGGCATCAGATTAATTTCACATGTCAGCGCAACATCGAGGGTTGAAGGGCCGAGACTGTGCTGTAACATTCTATGTTCTATGTTGTAAGGATGCAGAGCAGGGGGCAGAGATTTGCATTTTTGGATCATTGGAATCTCTTCTGGAGTAGAAGTTACTTGTATATGAAGGACCTGAACTCCACGTGAATTGGAAGGGGACCAACATCCTGGCAGGGAGATTTACTAGTGCTACTCAGGAGGCTTTAAAGTAATGGGGGGGGGGGGGGGCGGGAGGAGGAGACCCAAAGAAATAGTGAGAAAAGAGTTAAGTCTAAGGCTGGTACAGTTGAGAAGAGGAGCAAATCAAATAGTAAAGGCAGGAAAGAACAAGGCGTGAACAAGGTAAGACTGATAAATTAAGCTTTTTTGTCAATGCAAGAGGTCTGACAAGTAAGGCAGATGAACTCAGGGCATGGTTGTGAACATGAGACTAGGATATCATAGCTATTATAGAAACATGGTTCAGGGAAGGGCAGGACTGGAAGCTTAATCCAGGATGTATATGCTATAGAAAGGATAGAAAGGGGGACAGGCGAGGAGGGGGAGAGACGTTTTGGTTAGGGATACAGCAGTACTTCAGGAGGATATTCCTGTGAGTTTGTCCAGTGATTATTTGGTTGGAGAAATAAGAAAGGGATGATCACCCTAATAGGATTGCAGTATAGAACCCCCAAAAGCCAGCAGAAAATTGAGAAGCAAATTTGTAAGGAGATCTCAGATATGTGTGAAACATCTGTAAGGAGCAACACTCCGAAAGCTAGTACTTCCACATAAACCTGATGGACAATAACCTGGTATTGTCTGATTTTTAACTTTGTCCACCTCAGTCCAACACTGACACCTCTTCATTATCTGTAAGAATGATAGGCTTGTAATAGTCGGGGATTTTAACTTGCCAGACCTGATTTAAAAGTTAAAGTTTTAAATTGGAATAAGGCCAATTTTGACAGTATTAGGCAAGACTTTGAAAAAGTTAATTGGTAGAGGCTATTTGTAGGTAAAGGGATGGTTGGAAAGTGGGAGGCCTTCAAATATGAGATAATGAGAATCCAGAGGCAGTATATTCCTGTTCGTGTGAATGGCAAGGCTGATAGGTGTAGGGAATGACCAGAGAAATTGAGGCTCTGGTCAAGAAAAAGAAGGAGGTACATGGTAGGTATAGACAGCTGGGATTCAGTGAATCCCTTGAGGAGTATAAGGGCAGAAGGTATAATCGAGGGAAATCAGAAGGGCAAAAAAGGAACATGAGATAGCTTTGGCAAATCGGGTTCAGGAGAATCCAAAGAAATTCTACAAATACAGCAAGGGCAAGAGTGTAACTAGGGAGCGAATAGGGCCCCTTCAAGATCAAGAATACTGTCAATATGTGGAACCACTGGAGGTGGGTGAGATACTAAATGAGTATTTTGCATCAGCATTTACTGTGGAGAAGGATATGGAAGCTAGAGAACGTGGGGAAACAAATACTGATATCTTGAAAAAAGTCCATATTACAGTGGAAGATGTGCTAATCCACTTAAAATATTTAAACATGGATAAATCCCTGGGATTGATCGGGTGTATCCTAGAATTTTGTAGGAAGCTAGCTGCAGGTGAGGTGCTGGAAGAACGGAAAGTGGCTAACATGGTCCCATGATTTAAGGAAGGTGATAAAGAAAAGCCAGGGAACTATAAACCGGTGAACCTGATGTCAGTGGTGAATAAGTTATTTGTGGGAATTCTGAGGGACAGGATTTACGTATATTTAGAAAGGCAAGGACTGATTAGGGATAGCCATCATGGCCTTGTGTGTGAGAAATCGTGTCTCCCTAATTTGAGTTTTTTGAAGAAATGATGAAGAGGATTGATGAAGGCAGAGTGGTGGACATAATCCATATGGACTTCAGCAAGGTGTTCCAGAAGGTTCTGCATGGTAGACTGGTTAGCAAGGTTAGATCACATGGAATCCAGGGGGAACTAGCCATTTGGATACTAATTGACTTGAAGGTAGGCAACAGAGGGTGGTGGTGGAGAGTTGCTTTTCGGATTGGAGACCTGTGACCAGCAATGTACCACACAAAGGTCACTGCTAGGTCCACTGCTTTTTGTCATTTATATAAGTGATTTGGGTGTGAATATAGGAGTAATGGTTAGTACAATTGCAGATGTCACCAAAAGTGGTGGTGTGGTGGACAGTCAAGAAGGTTATCTCAGAGTACAACAGAATCAGAATCGACTAATAGAGTGGCAGATGGAGTTTAATTTAGATAAATGTGAGGTGATGTGTTTTGGTAAGGCAAATCAGGGCAGGACTTACATACCAAATGGTAGGGTCTTTGGGAGTGTTGCGGAACAAAGAGATTTTGAGATAAAGCTTCATCGTGAAGAATATATTTGATGCGCTTGCCTTTATTGGTCAGTACATTGAGTATAGTAGTTGGGATGACATGGTGTGGCTCTGCAGGACATTGGTTAGGCCACTTTTGGAATGCAGCGTTCAATTCTGGTCTACGTGCTACAGGAAAGATGTTGTTAAACTTAAAAGGGTGCAGAAAAGATTTACAATGTATTGTCGGAGTTGGAGGGGTAGAACTATACGGAGAGACTGAATAGGCTAGAGCTATTTTCCCCGGCATGTCGGAGGCTGAGGGGTGACATTATAGAGGTTTATAAAATCTAGAGAGGCATGGATAGGTTGAATAGCCAAGGTTGTTTCCCCAGGCTAGGGGAGTCCAAAATCAGAAAGCATAGGTTTAAGATTAGAGGGGAAAGATTTAAAAGGAACCTAAAGGGGAAACTTTTTAACATAGAGGGTGGTGCGTGTACGGAACAAACGGCCAGAGGACGTGGTGGAGGCTGATGCAATTACAATATTTAAAAGGCATCTGGATGGGTAAATGAATAGAAATGGCTTAGAGTAATACGAGTCCAATACTGGTAAATGGAACTAGATCAATTTAGAATATCTGATCGCCATGTATGAGTTGCACCAAAGGGTTTGTTTCTGTACAACTCTATAACTCTAAGTCTTTATTGCCAGTTTTATATATCATATGACACTGACACTACCATTTTAACCAGTTACTTTTCTTACTTAATATACAGCAAATAGCACCTAATGTAAAATACACAATCAGTTTGTTACAAGCCACTTTGTGCTGCAAATACCCAGGATCAGTTTCAATCCTTCTACCTCTTTATTTCCCTCCACCAGATTTAGCTGGTTATGCTGGTGGGACATTCTGCCATGAGCTTGTACAATTGCTGTTTCTTCCTGCTATGATTCAACACAGTATCCCTTCCATAAACATAACTAGCAGCACAGGAAAGCCACAGTATTATATAATATTGCTTTGAAAGTTCCCCAGAACACCAGAATTTATATTTGGAATTTTTTTTCTGTACATTGTTTTTCAGAGGATTTCCTTTGAGCAGGGGAATTCTGCTGATTGTGTCCTTCTGTGCTTCTCCATTCATTGATTAATGAAATAAGCCATCTGCTAATCTTAAATCTTTATCCCCATGCTGTTTCCCAGAGGCTGTGAAATGTTTTATGTTGGATAATGTATCACCAACAGATTTAGGTCACCTTCTTAGTTGGATTATGTACACTCCCAGAATTCTCAGTTCAGCGGGTCTTGCAACTGAAATAATGAAAATTATTTAGATTTCAGTAGGGTTGATAAGGACAATTCTTCCTCATGAAAGATGTCAGGATTAACTCCTATGTCTCTGTTGAATTATCTGATATTAGTCAGGAAAGCTAAATTGGGGTGCTAAATTGGGCCTTGGGCTAGGAAAGAAAATAATCCCTTGGTTCCTCTCCCCGCTCACTATTCAAATGACCTCTACTGGAATACAGAATGGGGATCAAGACAAATTCTGCCGTGATACCTCTGCAGTGACCTAACCACTTTACAATCAGACATGAGGAATAAGCTATCTGACAGGTACTGCATGGTTCTCATTGTCCAAGCAGGCATAAGAGAATCCAGGAGAAAATTGGATGTTACCTTGCAAAATATGAATACGGCTCCTAATAGACACTGTGAAACCACAAATAAAATGCTAAGTAAGATATAGAAGAGCTTTACGTACAGTACATTAATATTAATTTCTAGCTGTAGAGATTAACAATGTGGTAAATGAAAAATTGTGAGTCCTTTATAAAGAGCAGTCATTATGAATTTTGTGAATCGAGTAGCTCAGTGAAGTCTCCGTAATACTGTGCAATTCCTGATAATTGGTTTTGCTGGAAATTGTTTGAACAAAATATTAGAAAAATCTATTCTGGACATAAAATATCTGGCAAATGACTGATATATATTAATATATTAAACAGTACAGATGCTTAGCTGAGGTCCTAATATTTTTTCACTTTACAGTAGTTTCATCATGATTCATTTCTTATGCATACAACCACATACATTATCAAACTTCACTTCCAAAGCATGTAACAGTAGAGAAGAGGCCTTTCAATCTATCAGTTTGTTAATCTCCACATAAACTACCTAGACTTATTTCACTCTCTGATTCACACTACTCGCGTTTAATATTTCTATTTTTCAAAAAGCTATGGAATTCCCTTCCAAAAGAATTTGTCATCCAGTCTTCAACTCTACAAGCCCCTACCTAAACCTCTCCACTTCTCTCTCCTACATTAATGTTCTTCTTAAAACCAACCTCTGCAATTACTCTTTCAGTCACCTGCCATAATATCTCCTCCTGTGGCTCAATGTTAAATTTTGCGTGATAATGCAAAAGTAAAATGGCTATTTTTAAATTTTTCTTTATGTGATTTGGCTGTTGCTGCTAAGGCCAACAGCTGTTGTCCATCTCTAATTGCCCTTGATAGGACATTGGTGAGTCAGCTTGAAATGCTGTAGTTCAACTACAGGTAGGTACATCCACAGAGGTGCAAGGAAGACCTTCCACAATTTTGATCCAGTGAACATTAGAGCAATGGTAATATCATTCCAAGTCAGAATGATGTGTCGTTTGGAGAGGAATGCACAGGTGGAGGTGTTCCCATGCAACTGCTTCCTTACCCTTCCTTGCCCAGCTCTTGCTGCATTTAGAAACACAGCTTTAATACTGGAGGAGTCAAATAATACTGGATGTTGTGCAATTAATCATAAGGGAACATCCCCAATCCTCACCATGTGGTGGAACAGCTGAAAAATAGTTGGGCCTAGGACCCTGAAGAACTCAGGGGTCTTGTGGGACAATGGTAGTGTCCTTATCTCTGGGCCAAGAAGCCTGGGCTCAAGTTTCACCTGTTCCAGAGGTTTGTAATAACATCTCTGAGCTGGTTGATTAGAAAATATCTGCCCTGAGGAACGCTGTAATGATATTCTGTGGCTGAGAAGATTATCTTTAACACCACGATCTTTTTCATTCCAGGTATGATTCCAACCAGTGAAAAGCTTTCCCTTTGTTTACCATTTATTTCAGTTGGGCTAAGTCTTCTTGAAGACACACTCAATAAAACAAATGCTGTCTTAAGGTATTCGGCTGTCATAATGAGTTCAGCAGGCAAGTGGCTCCAGCAGAACCTGAACTGAGTGTCAGTGAGCTGATTACTATGCTTTATGATACTGTTAATAGCACTTCTTATCATGTTGCTGGTGATCATGAGTTAACTGATGCACCAATCTTTGGCCAGATTGGATTTGTCCTACCTGTTGCTGGCCTGACATGTGTGGACAATTGTCCACATTACTGTTTCAGTGTTATTGCTGTAGCTATCCTGGAACAGCTGGGCTCAGGGTGGGGCGAGTTATGGAGCACAAGTCTTCAATACTATTTTTGGGATGTTGTCAGGGACCATAGGCTACGTACCTTAACATAGTCTATGTTTTTAGGCTGTTTCTTAGCATCACATGTGGTAAACCAAATTGGCTGAAAATTGGCATCTATGATTATAGGGAACCTGAGGACATGGCTGAGATGGATTGTCCCCTTGGTACGTTGAGCTGAAGATGGGTGCAAATGCTTCAGTATTGTCATCTGGACGCTTGAATCATCCATCGTTGAGGATGAATATATTTGTGAAACCTTGTTCTCTCTCTTATTGTTTAATCATCGAGCATGACTGGATGTAGCAGGACTGCAACATTTCAGTCTGGTCCATTGCATGTGAGATCAGTTAGCTTTGCCTATTGCATGCTGTTTCTGTGTTGGCGTGCAAGTAGTTGAGTATTTTAGCTTCAGCAAGTTGACATTGCATTTTTCTGGATATGCCCTGGTTCTGCTTCTGAAATGCACTCCTGAGCTTGTCTTTAAACCAAATTTGTTCCCTTGGTTTTAGAATGTAGAATGGGGGATGAGCCATAAGATTACAGATTGTGGTTGAATGCAATTCTACTCCTGCTGATGGCCCACAGCATCTCATGAATGCCAGTTTTGAGCTGTTAGATCTGTTCTGAATCTACCCCATTTAGCACAGTAGTGCCATAGGACTTGATAGGTGTGTGTTTGGTATTAAAATGAATTCAAGAATCTTACGCTAGTCACTCCCACTCTACTGTTAAAGATGGATGCATTGGCAAAAGATAGATTGGGGGTGACTAGGACAAGGATTTTTCCCTTTGGTTGGTTCCCTCACCACCTCTTACAGGTGCAATCTGATAGAAGTTGGTAAGAAAGACTTTGAAAGTTGAGATAAGCCAATGCCAGGTAGTCCATCCAGTATGTTTTACTGCATTAAAGGTGCTAGATGAACTCATGTTGGTTGACTATGTATTTCAGCTTGTCATTTGTTGTTAACCCAATGCTAACATATTTAGATTTTAACATATCCGCCAAATGATCCTAGCTTTATGATATTTCTCTAAGCATTTGAGTTAGCAATATTAGCCCATGACTGATCATTGTTAATCGCATTTATTCCATTGGAAGTGTCTTAGATACCCCAGATATGTCCTTCCAGGCAGCCTTCGCATATGAGGGAGTAACCAGGCTCCCCCACATCTCTGATCTTGTGAGGAACCTGATGCATTAGTTCACCAGACCTGTTTCCTGACACCCTGTACAATAGCTGCTATCTTTTGAAATAGGTTTATAAACTAAATGTCAATCTTCATTGCTTATGTTCTGGGCAAACTTGCATTTTTGTTTTTATACCCGTTTCTTTAGTTTTTAAAGAGTTTGGTGCTTGATTTATGGTACAGTGGGGTTGGCATGATTGGTAGCTTGACCCAAAATGAATGTTCACACTTGTTATGTCTTGCAGGAAGCATTACTGTGTAAATAAGGTTTGATAATTAGCTGAAGCCTGACTTTACTACAAATGTTTATTTACATTAGAAAGATTTAGCTCAAATGTAACTATCAGCAGTAAAATCTGTGAAATTATTTGTGTGTATCTGTGTAAAGTCTAATGTGAAACATTTTTACAAGGGCATGGGGTCCTTTAAGGAAATAAATGAACAGATTGATTGATTGTTTTTTTATCTTACTGTCTTTGCAAGTGTTTCTATCAGAATGCAATCCACTGAATCTTGCTGTATTATCTGTTTGGGATTCAGGCAGTTTTGCTCTCAGGAGCTGGTGTGTAAAAGAAGAGATAAGGGAGAAGCCAACTTGCCTGAGTTTTAGCTGCAACAAAAGATTAACAAAAGCAGTAATGTGTGGTGTTTGTCTTTCCTTTGTTTATCAATCTATCATTGCAACAGAAATTCTGTGTTGGCAAAATTTAAGTTGAAAGAATAGTGTGTTGTATAGCAGCTCATCGTGTCCCTAACCCTTTGTTAGCCACTGTTTTGATTCTCTGCCTTTTTGAAGAATAAAAGGGAACACAAAGCTTTTTTGGAAAAATAACCCATTACATGTGGTTTGGGGTTGGGATGAAGTGCTCGTGGACATTACAATTTTGTGTTCTTCCATTTCATGTTCATCATAAAAGAGAGTCTCTATCCATAGTCTGTGCCAAAATTTGAATCCAAATCACAACCTAATACTGTATGTGAAATGTTTGGGTATATTGCATCTCTGTGTTAACAATTGCCTCTTATATACCAGGTATATGAACAATACAGTCCTTAATGTTCCAGTCATTAATAAAGATTCTTGCAAACAGACCATACTGTTCAGGCTAAGACGCCTAATCAATTTGATTATAAAGTGTAAATTATATCAATAAGTATAAATAATTTTATATTAATCAGATGATAAATTACAAATACAAAGTAGATGTTGAGTCCTGAACCCCAGATTAATATTCTAGGGGCATGAGTTAGAATTCCATAAAAACGATGGTGAAATTTGACATCAATAAAAACATCTGGAATGAAAATATATCTAAACGTGATGATGTCAATTGTCATAAAAACCATCTGATTCGGTAATGTCCTTTAGCAAAGTAAATCTGTCATCTTTACTTGGTCTGGCCTACAGATGATTTCAGATCCCCAGCCATCAATTTTTGACAGACAGTATTTTCTGATTCTTGCATATTTGCAAAGAAAAGCACTTCAGTGAAGGTTGGTTAATATATTGAGCATAATTTGTGTTTTCCAGACACCAAAGCATTAAGTGATTCATTAGTGTTATCTTGATAATTGGAAAGACATTGCATGTCCAATTGTGTTGGAAACTTCATCGATTTCACTCTGTCTGTGAATGGGATGCACATATTTGTCTACTTTTTGCAGCTGAAGCTGTTGAAAAGTTAGACGCAAAAAGACAGAATGAAGAGTAGTAAGTCTGTTTCACAGAAGTAATAACAATTTGCATTTATGTAGTGTTCTAATACATTAAAGTGTCCCAAGATGACACACAGATGTGATTAACAAGCCACACTTGACACCAAGACAGATATGCAGATACTGGGAAAAAGTGCTTGGTCAAAGAGGTTAGTTTCAAAGAGCATCATAAAGGCAGAGGGCGAGCTGAAGAAGTCTCAAAGAATTTTACAGCTTAATACCTGGGTAGCTGAAAGTTAAAAATCACACAACACCAGGTTATAGTCCAACAGGTTTAATTGGAAGCACACTAGCTTTTCAAGTTAGTCGCTCCTTCACCTAATGATCTAAGAAGCATTTAGATATAGTTGTGAGGACTAAAGGGATCAAAGAGTATGTCATTAAAGCAAGAACTGGGTACTGAGTTGGATGATCAGCCATGTTCAGGGTGGCACGATGGCTCAGTGATTAGCACTGCTGCCTCACAGCGCCATGGACCCAGATCTAATTCCAGCCCTGGGCAACTGTGTGGACTTTGTACATTCTCCTCATGTCAGTGTGGGTTCCCACCAGCTGCTCCAGTTTCCTCCCATAGTCCAAAGGTGTGCAGCTTAGGTAGACTGGCAATGCTAAATTGCCCATGGTGTGCAGGGATGTGCAGGTTAGATGGATGAGCCATGGGAAATGCAGGGTTACGGGGTTAGGGTGGGGGTGGGTCTGGGTGCTCTTTGGAGGGTTTGTATGGACTCGATAGGCTGAATGGCCTGCTTCCATACTGTAGGGATTCTTTGGAAACTATGATGAATGGTGGAGCAGGCTCGAATGGCTGAATGGCCTACTTCCGCCCCCACTTTTAATGTTTCTGTGAAGCACTTCTTTTATCTCATTCGGACTCAGAGGATAAAAGTAAGTCATCCAGTGCAAACAGATCTCATGTTAATTAACTTCACTCTAGGAAGCACTAGCAGAGCTACAGTTGGCTTTAGTGTTCTTTGAGGGTTGTAGAGGAAAGGTCTTGCCAGCTGTCTATGAATTAAAACCAGGAATAGTGCATGCATCACCCAGGATCTCCTTGTTAGTAGGAAATGAGGGCATTAAGATTGAGAGACAGCGTAACATGCATAAAAATTCTCAAAGTGCAAAATCAGCATCAACCCTAAACATTAAAGCATGACAGATTTGATATTGAATGGGGACAAGTATCTCTAAAACTGTTTTGTGTGGATCCTGAGTCCCTATTTCCAACCATGTGTCTTCCTTGAAATATTGCAGGCCCCAGAATGGTTCCATGATCCTATACAACAGGAAGAAGGTGAAATACAGAAAGGATGGTTACTGCTGGAAGAAACGGAAAGATGGGAAAACTACTCGGGAGGATCACATGAAGTTGAAGGTGCAAGGTGTAGAGGTAAGGGCTGCAGTAGCACTCTAAATTCTGTTTTGTACTTTTCCCATTTAATTCTCATTGAGGAAGACAACCTTGTGACTGATTTAAAAGAATATTGGAATAGTGCAGTGATTTTCTCCTCTTCAGTCTGATAATTGACAATTACACTTGGATCACCACAGATACACAAGAAGAACAATTTGAATAATTACTGAGTTGACAGAACATTCAAAACTCAAGCCTCCAGATATTGTTTCAAATTTAAGTCAGCTTACAATGTAAAAAACAGACTTTTTGCTGTTGCTTGTTTTTCTTCCCTTTCCTTCACTGAGATTTCTGTAATTCCCAGTATTCTGACCTGAAAGAACAATCTGGTCCCAGCCTTCCTACCAATCCCCAAAAGGAAAACAACAACTCCTATTTTTACCACACCTTTTCCAGGGAAGAGAGTGAGATTGCTAGCGATAGATGAGATATAATCAGAGCTGAAAAATGTGTTGCTGGAAAAGCGCAGCAGGTCAGGCAGCATCCAAGGAGCAGGAGAATCGACGTTTCGGGCA
>NC_057743.1:27028666-27040636 GCF_004010195.1 Chiloscyllium plagiosum
GGTTTGTGGATTTTGGGCAGGAGGTAGAAACGGGCGGTGCGGGGTTGTGGGACGATGAGGTTGGAGATGGTGGATGGGAGCTCCTCTGAGGTGATGAGGTTATGGATGGTCTGGGAGATGATGGTTTGGTGGTGGAAGGTGGGGTCATAGTCAAGGGGGCAGTAGGAGGAGGTGTCCGCGAGCTGGCGTTTAGCCTCAGCAATATAAAGATCGGTGCACCAAACTACTACCGCGTCTCCCTTGTCTGCCGGTTTGATAGTGAGGTTGGGGTTGGAGTGGAGGGAGTGGAGGGCTGTATGTTGTGAGGGTGAGAGGTTGGAGTGGGTAAGAGAGGTGGACAGCTTGAGGCGGTTAATGTCGCGGCGGCAGTTGGCTATGAAGAGATCGAGGGCGGGTAAGAGGCCAGTATGGGGTGTCCAGGTTGATGGGGTGTGTTGGAGGCGGGAGAAGGGGTCGTCAGAGGGTGGGTGAGAATCCTGGTTGAAGAAGTAGGTGCGGAGGCAAAGGCAGTGGAAGAATTGTTCAATGTCTCGCCATGTGTTGAATTCGTTAATCCGGGAGCGTAGGGGGATGAAGGTGAGGCTTCTGCTGAGCCATAATCAGACCAAATATACATCCAAGTTACTTTTGACTTTATAAGAAATTCTTGAAGAGGAGTGTCAAGACGAGGTGATTTAGGGAGTTAATTCCAAATGCAGTCTATGCCAATGGTGGAGCAAGGATGCGCAGTGGTCCATAATGAGGGAAGATACAATTGATAGCTCATCTTCACTGCTCCCTGCACTTTCCTTGTAATTCTAGTGTGATCCTGGACTGGTGTTGTACAGTTTGTGAGTTCAAAGCCTATTGTGGCAAACTGTGAGATTTAATTCAATTAATCTGGCAATATGTGGGTTGGCATGGGAACAGTGATCATAACGCTGCTGAAATGTCCTAAAATTTCATCTAACTTGGAAAGGGAAATCTACCTAACCTAACAAGTCTGGTCCACACAATATGGTTGAAGAAAGTGAGGACTACAGATGCTGGAGAGCAGAGTCGAGTGTGGGGTGCTGGAAGAGCACAGGAGGTCAGGCAGCATCTGAGGAGCAGGAGAATCGATGTTTCGGGCAAAAGTCCTTCATCAGGAATGGTAATGAAATGTCAGAGTTATCTTGGTTTTCACAAATGGATATGCCCAATGCTTCTTTGTAACATCTCCCAAAGTCATGACCTCAACCACTTAGCTTGACAAGGGCAACAGATGAATGGGAGCAGCAGCATGTGCAAATTCCTCTCCAAGTTACACACAATCCTGACCCAGAATTTAAACGGTTTTCCTTCCCTGTCATTTAGTCAAAATCTTGGAGCTTCCTTCCTAACAGCACTGACAGCATACCTATACTAAATGAACTGCAGTTGTTCAAGAAGGCAACTCTCTCCTATCTTCTCAAGGATAGTTAAGGGTGGACAACAAATGCTCGTTTTTCAAGCAACAACCCTATCCTGCAAAATAATTTTTTTGAAAATCTCATGGTTCAAGTTAGAGCAGGACAGTATAAAGCACACACCATTAGCCTTTCACTGAAGTGCATTGATATTCAAGTACTGTGTTACTCAGTTCTACTGTGTCCACCTGCAAGATTTTCTACTGTAAAACTGAGGACAGAGCACCTACCAAGTCACTGAGCTATAGTTGGATTTTCTCTACATAGTGAAGCTTTTATACTACATGGAATCTGTTAGATTTTTATGAAGTGGTTCTCTTACTTAACTCTGACTCCAAGGATGAGGACCTTTTGGTGAATGGAAGCTCAAAGATCAGAAGAAGATTTCTCACTCCCCAGATGGCTCAGAACATAAATGCACCCAGCATTGTATTGTATTCAACCAAATGCAGTGTCTCAAGTGTGAACCCCAACTTATACTGAGCTTGTTGATCTCACCCAGTGTATTAATTGTGTTATCCTTGCCTCCTTATGGACTAAAGGGGACAAATTCAGTCAGGATTCCATTGCCTATTCATGACCCAGTGTCCCCAGCTTTGACAGTGTCTGTCTGTTTGGGGTTGGCCCAGGAGTGATTATAATACTCCTCAATGTTGCAAACTGTAACCTGCTTACACAAATTCTAGACTCAGATATGGAGGTGCACCTGCTCATCAGAGTGCTCATGATTTGGAATGCCACTAAGAGACAACTCTTTCCATGCCATTTCCCAACTGAACTACTCATCGCCTGCTTTTGAGTGTATGATACGACAACTATTATTGATAGGGTAAGAAAACACCAATGCTGTATGCAGAATGGGCTTAGTTTATGAATACAGAATGTCAGTGGCAAGTGACACCCCAACACTTAAAAAAGAATAGCCACTGGCAACTTTAGTGTATGAAAAACACGAGAGTTTGAAGTTTATTCTGCCATCATGTTAATTAAATAATACCATAATAGAGAGAACTGCTTGTGGGAATGTATTCAAAAACAGTTTTGAAAAATGTAATGAAAAATCCTGTTACATGTCATTTTATTAATAATTGGTAATATGTTTATTAGGCTTGCTCTGGCAGTGAATGTACTGTGAGCTCGTTTACATGTGTGACATTTGAATAAAGAGCTAGTGAGTGCTCCCCTATTCTGGGGTCTGAAATGCATTGCTTGCTGCACAGCCCACAATCATGCTGTGCTAGATACTTCAAGCCAACATCAATTCCATCACTAAGGACACTTAATTTCACCTTCACATTTCATCTGACTATTGTTTTATTGCTGTGGACACTGTAGAAGCAGCAACTTAAGGAACACAGAGTAAAGTAGCCAGGTGAAGCAAGATTAAAGGAGTCATGGTTATGGGAATTGGCATTGCAGGAACGATAGCTATGGTAATAGACATTGCAAGAACCATGCATATGGGAACAGACATTGCTGGAGCAAATGTTAATGAGAACAGACAGAGCGGAGCCATTGTCGTGGGAAAAGGCAGCATCGGAGCCATGGTTAGGTGTTCAGGTGGCGTTAGAGCCATGTCAATGGGAGCAGGTAGAATCGGAGCCCTGACTTTGGGAACAGGCAGTGTTGGAGCCAAGTATGTGGAAATGGGCAGCATCAGAGCCACGTTTCTGGAAATGGGAAGTGCAGAGCCACGGTTATGGGAATCATTGTTGTGGGAACAGATAATGTAAGAGCCATTGTTGCGGGAAAGAGCAGTACAAGAACTATAATTATGGTAGCAAGCAGATCCATGGTTATGGGAACATACAATGTAGGAGCCACAGCTCTGGGAACAAGTATCCAGGAGCTATGACTAAGGGAACAGGCTATATATGAATTTCTAACAGCTCTGAATCTCTTTTGTTGACACAAATTTGTCTTGCTTCTTTCATGAAACCAATTCAATTTCTTATTCCACTGCCCATTGTTTCACACATTTATCGCCCTTCGAGGAAAAATAATCTTCCTTCATTTTCTTATCACTTTCATTTTCCTTAGGTTGTAAATATGGCCTTATTTTAAAAATTCTCTACACAGCAGAAAAAAATATACTGAATTCATTTTGTGTAAATGTGTACATGAATACAGTTTTGTGAAAGATGACCTTTCTCTATAGATCATTCCAGTGGACATCTTTTCATGAACAAGTCTAGGTAATGAGTGTTTATACACTATTCCACTTGAGAGGGCATCACAGTCAAGCCCAATCTTGTTCCCTGAACAAGATCCACAACGTACACTTTTCAACAACAGTCATTGGTTAACATTTCCTTTCACTAACTCAGAAACAACTGAAACCAATTGCAAAGGCCCATTTACACCCAGTCTCTGCGCAGGTAACCCAGAATGAAGGTGGAAATGAAAATTGGACTTTTCTGCACCTCAATTTTACACACATTAAAGCAGTTCTCAACTGGACCACTAAGGAAGCTTCAATTGATTTCCAAAACCTGCACCTGTCTCTGCAGAATAACATCATCAAAAAGTAAAATGGGTCACACTAAGCTTTACTTGGCAAGGCTGATGAGTTCCTTCAAAGGGTTATTTAAATTCTCTTTTGATGACTCTCTGCTGTGGAAATAACTCTTTTCAAATTTACTAAATGTGAAACCAGCCATATAGCAAACTCCTCCAGTGGAGAGACATTTTAGATGAGTAAAATCTTAAAATATTGGTGCTCAAGGGGTGGCTTTTAAGGTTTTTTTTTATCAAATTACATTTATATTTTGATGTGGCACAGCATGGGACCCTGTAAGATATCAGATTCTGAGCTTTTGCAGCTGGCTTTTTGGGGTCCGTGTGAATATTTAGCACTTTCAAATTTAGTGCAAAAAAATGAAGTCAATCTCTGGTGAGCAACATTCCTGCCTTAGGCTCTGTGAATCAAGCTGTGATTCTTAATCTGCCATTGAGAACCAGACTTAAAAGGCCATTCGTTCATCCATCTTTTGGATCAGACATTAAACCAATGGTCACGTTTGCCTCTCCAGTGGGTGTGGAGATCTCATGGCACTATTTTGAAGAAAAGTCAAGGGAGTTCTTCCTGCTGCCAGTCTCCCTGGTGTTACCCTCTGAATATCACCAAAATAGATGACCTGGTCATTTTTTTCATTGTTGTCTGATGGGCCTTCATAGCTGTTGCAGTTCCCTGATATTACAACAATGCTTTGCTTCAAAAGCACATCATTAATTGCAGATTGTTTTGAAATGTCCTGAGATTGTGCAAGGTACTAAATACATAATTTTTCTTCTCTTAAATTACTGTGTATCTGATTTCTTTGCCTCCTTGTCTTTAGCCATATACTGTACTCTCTTTTCTCCACTTTTCAATTTATCCCTCTGCGTTTTTCTTTTCCTTAACTGAACTCATTTGCCTGCTTTGGTGTAAGAATCGCTGGTGGCATTCAGGAGTGGGAACGCTGGCTAATATTTTCACATCCTTAAACCCAGGGGCATTGAGGACTGTTGTACTCTCAGTTTTCCATCTGTGTTGAGATTAGCTAATTCAGCAGTAACTAGAACCTGCAACTTTCCCTGTCTGTCTGGTTTAGGGCAGTGAATTATGTGCTGTTACAGGAATCCTGCTGCTGTCCCACCCACCCAAAAACTAGCTCTTATCTATAGTCATGGAGATGTACAGCATGGAAACAGACCCTCCGGGCCAACTCATTCATGCCCCCCAGGTATCCTAAATAAATCTAGTTCTATTTGCTAGCATTTGGCCTATATCCGTCTAAACCCTTCCTATTCATAAACCCATTCAGACACCTTTGAAATGTTGTTATTGTACCAGCCTCCATCACTTCCTCTGGCAGCTGATTTCATGCACGCACCACCCTCCGCATGAAAAAGTTGCCCCTTAGGTACCTTTTAAATCTTTCCTCTCTCACCTTAAACCTCCAATTCTGGACTCCCCTAACCTCAGCAATTCACCCTATCCAATGCCCTTCATGATTTCGTAAACCTCAAAAGGTCACCTCTCAGCCTCCAACACTCCAGGGAAAATAACCTCAGTCAATTCAGACTCTCCCTAGAGCTCAAACCCTCCAACCCTGGCAATAATCTTGTAAATCTTTTCCAAACCCTTTCAAGTTTCGCAACATCTTTCCGATAGGAGGGAGACCAGAATTGCATACAATATTCCAAAAGTGGCCGAACCAATGTCCTGTACAACTGCAACATGACCTCTGAACCCCAATACTCAATAGTTTGACCAATACAAGAAAACATACCAAATGACTTTTCACTATCCTGTCTACAGCTGTAACTCTACTTTCAAGGAACTATGAACCTGCACTCCATGGTCTCTCTGTTCAGCACCACTCCTCAGGACCTTACAATTAAGTATATAAGTCCTGCCCTGATTTGTCTTTCCAAAATGCAGCACCCCGTTATCTAAATTAAACTGCCACTCCTTGGCTCATTGACCCATCTGATCAAGATCCTGTTGTACTCTGAGGTAACCTCCAACTTTGTTATCATCTGCAAATTTAGTAACTGTACCTCCTATATTCAAATCCAAATCATTTATATAAATAATGAAAAGCAGTGGACCCAGCACTGATCCTTGTGGCACACCATTGGTCACAAGCCTCTAGTCTGAAAAGCAACCCTACACCATCACCCTCTGTCTTCTATCTTTGAGTCAATTCTGTATCTGAATGGCTAGTTCTCCCTGTATTCCATGTTATCTAACCTTGTTAAATAGAAGAACAAGAGTCCACAAGAAGTTCACCAAATCAGAATGAGGGAGGACAGTGGGTGGTATGGGTAGTGAAAGGGAGGTGGAAAGAGGGGATGAGGATGAAACATTAGACGAGGCTTCAGTTATGTGGAAAGACTGGAGAAACTGTCCTTAGAAGAGAGAAAATTAAGGACAGATTGAATAGAGGTGCTGAAGATCATGAAGAGTTTGAGTAGTTTTTCCTGTGGCTGGACCTTCAATAACCAGAGGATAAGATTGTTTGAAGAACCAGGGACAATATATGGATAATTTTTATAGGCAGCACATTATGTGATCTGGAATACACAGTTTGAAAGGACAGTTGAGGCAAATTCAATATTAATTTTCAAAAGGGAATTGGATCAATACTTGGAAGGGAAAAGAAATCACAACTAAAAAGACGAGATTAGGACTAATGAGTTAACTTTTTCAAAGAGACAGCGCAGTAATAATGAACCAAATGGACTTCTTGATGTAATATTCAATTAAGTAGAGGGTGAAACAATTCATTTGCCCCATTGTGATTATTTTCTTTATTTTCCTACATAGTCCTACTGCTGCCGTATTTAATCTTCCAGTATGCTGGAAATTGAAATACTCCAAAAGAAATAATTAAAACAGAAGCCAGATTTTAATTCATTTTTACTCATGGCCTGTTTACATTTCTAACACAGTTACTCACAGAGCATATCCAATACAACACAAAAGAGTACAGATAGACGCAATGAGCTCTGAAGAAGCAAGGCTGTCAGTTTAAATTATATGCTATGTTGATGCTGCTCCCTAACAGACACTTAACATGGTTGTACTAAGTTGTCTTTGCCCTTTTATAGCAGACGTTAGATTGGTGCAGAAGAATTTGATAAGGTTTTTCTGAACGGTTATATGAGAACAATGTTATCTGGAAAGCTTCCTTCTTTCTCTTACCTTCTACGACTCTTACTCTGGTCATCTGTGGAAGAAAATGACTCTAAATGAGCTACATTAACGTTCACTTAATTCAAACCATTTAACCATTAATAATGGTCCATCACAATCTACACTATATGAACTGCAGCAGTTCAAGAAAGCAGCTTGCCAACATCTTCTCAGGGGCATTTAGGGAAAGGCAATTAATGTCCACCTTGCAAGTGTGTCCTAAGAACGAGTACAAAGAAAAATAACTTTATGTTGCTCAATTAAAAATGTTAATGCGAGGTGTTATCAAATTAAGTTAGGTTTATGGGAGTCAAGTGCAATTGGGTGATACAGAATATACTTCTATTCCATTTTGGTGATATATTCTCTATATGGTCTGGTTATTGCTTAATAAAATTTATTTCCTTGGTAAATGCTTCATTTCCATTCATCTATTCAGTAATCCATTTTCTCCAAAACAGTAATTAGAATAATTGAAACTGAATCCACTCTAATCCATTATAATCCATTTTAAAACTATGGAAAATTCTCATAGTTTTCCCTATCATAATCCAAAATGTAAGTGCTTTGTCTTTATAATATATTGTTTGCTTTCTCCTATCCCTTCTATCCTGTCTCTGGGTTTTTTTCTATGCTTGCCAGTCTGCAGTTTCCCTGTTAATCAGGTTATCTGGGTGGTGAATCATGGGCTGGTTTGTGCATAAGTAGGAAATTTATGTAGCAATTGAGTCACCTCTTTCAGTTGGACATATCCCTGCCAAGGACAGATAGCACTCATTATAAATGTAAGTACTACAGAGAAATCAGGGCCAAATCAGGGCCTGCAGTAGTTTTGATTATCAAGATGGGACAGAAAGGTATTTTACCACAAAATTCCCCTGGATTTTTATCTTGTTCTCATTTGTCCCAGGCGATCACATGGGTTTTGGAAGGCTGGATGGGCCAAAGGATCTTCACATTTCTATCATTGACACTTTGAAGTGATTGGAAAAACAATAAAAGACTTCAACATCCTGTGTTTGTAGTGCACTTTTAAATGTGCAGGTTCTGATAGCTGTTAGAGAAAAGGTTTCTACCAATGTTAAATACAATGCTGGAGCGATATAAACTTTTCAAAAGTTGGTTTGCATAATATCAGCAATTATGGATGTCCTTCCAATTAAACGTTGTAGTTAGTGTATTTCAACACAGTCTCTCCACATTGATAGTTTTGTAGAACTTCTTAAAGTTGAAATGCTGTGAAAGTGGTCGACTCATCATGGGACAGAGTGATTAATGTGTATCTATGTTGTTAAAATCTGTGAGGATTCTTTGTTGCTGAGGGACTCAAGGCATTTTTAAATTTGATACATATCCTGTGAGAATCCACCTTCCTTGAGAAAGCCCTGTGCTGGAATAAGGAGGCCTTGTGTCAGCGCAGAGAACCTTGTGGCACAGATCTAAATTGATATAATACCAGATACATCGACACACTGCAGTGCCCAAATTTCAATTGCTCTTTCTTTCCACTTAAAAACGTGTCAAATTCCTTAGGGGAAAGCAAAACAAAACTACTTCATGCAGGGCATCACCACACACCCCACTGTGCAGGAAATCACCACACACCCCACAATGCAGGATACCACCACATACCCCACAGTGCAGGACATCAGCACACACCCCACAATGCAGGAAATCACCACACACCCCACAATGCAGGATACCACCACATACCCCACAGTGCAGGACATCACCACACACCCCACAATGCAGGATACCACCACACACCCCACAGTGCAGGATACTACCACACACTTCACAATGCAGGATACCACCACACACCCAACAGTGTAGGATACCACCACGCACCCCACAGTGTAGGATACCACCACACACTCCACAGTGCAGGATACCAATACACACTGCACAGTGCAGGACGTCACCACACGCCCCACAGTGCAGGGTATCAGCACACACTCCACAGTGCAGGATACCAATACACACTCCACAGTGCAGGACGTCACCACACACCCGACAGTGCAGGACGTCACCACACACCCTACAGTGCAGGACATCAACACACACTCCACAGTGTAGGACACCATCTCACACTCCACAGTGCAGGACATCATCACACACCCCACTGTGTCGGATACCCCGACAAACCTCACAGTGTAGGATACCACCACACATCCCAATGTGCAGGACATCACCATAACCCCACAGTGCAGGACATCACCATAACCCCACAGTGCAGGATATCACGACACAACCCACAGTGTAGGATACTACCACACAACCCAATGTGCAGCACATCATCGTGCACCCCACAATGCAGGATACCACGACACACCCCACAGAGTAGGATGCCACTACACATCCCAATGTGCAGCACATCACCGTGCACCCCACAGTGCAGGATACCACGACACACCCCACAGGGCAGGATATCATCACACACACCACAGTGCAGGACATCACCACACACCCCACAGTGTCGGATACCACCACACACCCCACAGTGTCGGATACCACCACACACACCACAGTGTAGGACATCACCACACACCCCACTGTGTCGGATACCAAGGCAGACTGCACAGTGCAGGTCATCACAACACACCCCACAGTGCAGGACATCACCACACACCCCACAGTGCAGGATACCATCACACACCCCACAGTGCAGGACATCACCACACACCCCACAGTGCAGGATACCATCACACACCCTACAGTGCAGGACATCACCACACACCCCACAGTGCAGGATCCCATCACACACCCCACAGTGCAAGGTACCACCACACCCCCCACAGTGTCGGATACCACCACACACTCCACAGTGCAGGACATCACCACACACTCCACAGTGCAGGACGTCACCACACATCCCACAGTGCCGGACATCATCACACATCCCACAGTGCTGGTTACCACCACACATCCACAATGCAGGATACCACCACACAGTCCACAATGTCGGATACCACCACCCACCCCACAGAGCCGGATACAACCACACAACCCACAGTGTAGGATACCACCACATATCCCACAGTACAGGACATCACCACACACCCCACAGTGCAGCATACCACGACACACGCTACAGTGCAGGACATCAACACACACTCCACAGTGTAGGATACCACCACACATCCTGCAGTGTCGGATACCACCACGCACCCCACAGTGCAGGATACCAATACACACTCCACACTGCAGGACGTCACCACACGCCCCACAGTGCAGGACATCAGCACACACTCCACAGTGCAGGATACCAATACACACCCGACAGTGCAGGACGTCACCACACACCCCACAGTGCAGGATACCAATACACACTCCACAGTGCAGGACGTCACCACACACCCCACAGTGTATGGTACCACCATACACCCCACAGTGCAGGACATCATTACACACCCCACAGTGTAGGATACCACCACATATCCCACAGTGCAGGACATCACCACACACCCAACAGTGCAGTACATCACTACACAACCCGCAGTGCGGGATACCAACACACAGCCCGCAGTGCATCATACCACGACACACCCCACAGTGCAGGACATCACCACACACTCCACAGTGTATGGTACCACCACACACCCCACAGTACAGGACATCACCACACACCCCACAGTGTAGGATACCACCACATATCCCACAGTGCAGGACATCACCACACACCCCACAGTGCAGGACATCAATACACAACCCACAGGGCGGGATACCAACATATAGCCCGCAGTGCAGTACACCACGACACACCCCACAGTGCAGGACATCACCACACACCCCATAGTCCAGGTTACCACCACACACCACACCGTGCAGGACATCACCACACACCCCACAATGCAGGATGTCACCACACACCCAGCAGTCCAGGATTCGACCACACACCCACAGTGCAGGATACCACCACACAGCCCACAGTGCAGGACATTACCACACAACCCACAGTGTAGGATACCAACACACACCACCCATTGCAGGATATCACCACACACCCCACAATGCAGGATATCACCACACACCCCACAGCGTAGGATACCACCACATATCTCACAGTACAGGATATCACGACACACCCTACAGTGCAGGGCATCACCACACACCCCACAGTGTAGGATACCACCACACACCCCACAGTGTAGGTTACCACCACATACTCCACAGTAGAGGATACCGATACACACCCCACAGTGCAGGACGTCACCACACACCCCACAGTGCAGGACATCAACACACACTCCACAGTGCAGGATACCAATACACATTCCACAGTACAGGACATCACCACACACCCAACAGTGCAGTACATCGCTACACAACCCGCAGTGCGGGATACCAACATACAGCCCGCAATGCAGCATACCACGACACACCCCACAGTGCAGGACATCACCACACACCCCACAGTGTATGGTACCACCACACACCCCACAGTACAGGACATCACCACACACCCCACAGTGTAGGATACCACCACATATCCCACAGTGCAGGACATCAATACACAACCCGCAGTGCGGGATACCAACACACAGCCCGCAGGTGCAGCACACCACGACACACCTCACAGTGCAAGATACCACCACACACCCCACTGTGAAGGATACCCCCACACACCCCACTGTGTAGGATACCCCCACACCCCCACAGTGAAGTATATCACCAAACACCCCACAGTGTCGGATACCACCACACACCCCACAGTGCAGGACGTCACCACACACCTCACAGTGCAGGAGACCACCACACACCCCACTGTGAAGGATACCCCCACACACCCCACTGTGTAGGATTCCCCCACACCCCCACAGTGCAGGATACCACCACACCCCCCCCCCCCAGCGAAGGATA
>NC_057743.1:27040655-27043648 GCF_004010195.1 Chiloscyllium plagiosum
ACCACACACCCCACAGTGTAGGATACCACCACATATCCCACAGTGCAGGACATCAATACACAACCCGCAGTGCGGGATACCAACACACAGCCCGCAGGTGCAGCACACCACGACACACCTCACAGTGCAGGATACCACCACACACCCCACTGTGAAGGATACCACCACACACCCCACTGTGTAGGATACCCCCACACCCCCACAGTGAAGTATACCACCAAACACCCCACAGTGTCGGATACCACCACACACCCCACAGTGCAGGACGTCACCACACACCTCACAGTGCAGGAGACCCCCACACACCCCACTGTGTAGGATTCCCCCACACCCCCACAGTGCAGGATACCACCACACCCCCCCCCCACAGTGAAGGATACCACCAAACACCCACAGTGTCGGATACCACCACACACCCCACAGTGCAGGACATCACAACACATCCCACAGTGCAGGACTTCAGCACACATTCCACAGTGCAGGAAACCAATACACACTCCACAGTGCAGGACGTCACCACACACCCCACAGTTCAGGACATCACCACACACTTCACAGTGCAGGATACCAATACACACTCAACAGTGCAGGACGTCACCACACACCCCACAGTGCAGGACGTCACCACACATCCCACAGTGCTGGTTACCACCACACACCCCACAGTGCAGGATACCATCACACAGTCCACAATGTCAGATACCACCACACACCCAACAGTGCAGGACATCACCACACACCCGCCACAGTGAAGGATACAACCAAACACCCCACAGTGTCGGATACCACCACACACCCCACAGTGCAGGACGTCGCCACACACACCACAGTCCAGGTTACCACCACACACCCCACCGTGCAGGACATCACCACACACCCCACAATGCAGGACGTCACCACACACCCCGCAGACCAGGATTCGACCACACAACCCACAGTGCAGGATACCACCACACAGCCCACAGTGCAGGACATTACCACACAACCCATAGTGTAGGATACCAACACACCCCCCCCATTGCAGGATATCACCACACACCCCACAATGCAGGATATCACTACACACCCCACAGTGTAGGATACCACCACATATCCCACAGTACAGGACATCACCACACACCCCACAGTGCAGCATACCACGACACACCCTACAGTGCAGGACATCAACACACACTCCACAGTGTAGGATACCACCACACATCCTGCAGTGTCGGATACCACCACGCACCCCACAGTGTAGGATACCACCACACACTCCACAGTGCAGGATACCAATACACACTGCACAGTGCAGGATGTCACCACACGCCCCACAGTGCAGGACATCAGCACACACTCCACAGTGCAGGATACCAATACACACTCCACAGTGCAGGACGTCACCACACACCCCACAGTGCAGGACATCACCACACACTCCACAGTGCAGGATACCAATACACACCGGACAGTGCAGGACGTCACCACACACCCCACAGTGCAGGACTTCAACTCACACTCCACAGTGCAGGACGTCACCACACACCCGACAGTGCAGGACGTCACCACACACCCCACAGTGCAGGACGTCACCACACACCCCACAGTGCAGGACGTCAACACACACTCCACAGTGTAGGACACCACCTCACACTCCACAGTGCAGGACATCATCACACACCCCACTGTGTCGGATACCCCAACAAACCTCACAGTGTAGGATACCACCACACATCCCAATGTGCAGGACATCACCATAACCCCACAGTGCAGGATATCACGACACAACCCACAGTGTAGTATACTACCACACAACCCAATGTGCAGCACATCATCGTGCACCCCACAATGCAGGATACCACGACACACCCCACAGAGTAGGATGCCACTACACATCCCAATGTGCAGGACATCACCGAGCACCCCACAGTGCAGGATATCACCACACACACCACAGTGCAGGATATCACCACACACCCCACAGTGTCGGATACCACCACACACCCCACAGTGTCGGATACCACCACACACACCACAGTGTAGGACATCACCACACACCCCACTGTGTCGGATACCATGGCAGACTGCACAGTGCAGGTCATCACAACACACCCCACAGTGCAGGACATCACCACACACCCCACAGTGCAGGATACCATCACACACCTCACAGTGTCGGACATCACCACACACCCCACTGTGTCGGATACCATGGCAGACTGCACAGTGCAGGTCATCACAACACACCCCACAGTGCAGGACATCACCACACACCCCACAGTGCAGGATACCATCACACACCTCACAGTGCAGGACATCACCACACACCCCACAGTGTCGGATACCACCACACACACCACAGTGTAGGACATCACCACACACCCCACTGTGTAGGATACCATGGCAGACTGCACAGTGCAGGTCATCACCACACACCCTACAGTGCAGGACATCACCACACACCCCACAGTGCAGGATCCCACCACACACCCCACAGTGCAAGGTACCACCACACACCCCACAGTGTCGGATACCACCACACACAACACAGTGCAGGTCATCACCACACACCCGACAGTGCAGGACATCACCAAACACTCCACAGTGCAGGACATCACCACACACTCCACAGTGCAGGGCATCACCACACACTCCACAGTGCAGGACATCACCACACACTCCACAGTGCAGGATACCACCACACACTCCACAGTGCAGGACGTCACCACACATCCCACAGTGCCGGACATCACCACACATCCCACAGTGCTGGTTACCAGCACACACCCACAATGCAGGATACCACCACACAGTCCACAATGTCGGATACCACCACACACCCCACAGTGCCGGATACAACCACACACCCCACAGTGTAGGGTACCACCACACACCCAACAGTGCAGGATATCACCACACACCCGCCACAGTGAAGGATACAACCAAACACCCTACAGTGTCGGAGACCACCACACACCCCACAGTGCAGGATACCAATACACACCCCACAGTGC
>NC_057743.1:27044334-27066076 GCF_004010195.1 Chiloscyllium plagiosum
AGGACATCGCCACACACCCCACAGTGCAGGACATCTCCACACACCCCACAGTGCAGGACATCGCCACACACCCCACAGTGCAGGACATCTCCACACACCCCACAGTGCAGGACATCGCCACACACCCCACAGTGCCGGATATCACCAGACACCCCACAATGCAGGACATCTCCACACACCCCACAGTGCAGGACATCTCCACACACCCAGCAGTGCAGGACATCTCCACACACCCCACAGTGCAGAATATCGCCACACACCCCACAGTGCAGGACATCGCCACACACCCCACAGTGCAGGATATTGCCACACATCCCACAGTGCAGGACATCTCCACACACCCCACAGTGCAGGATATCGCCACACACCCCACAGTGCATGACATCACCACACACCCCACATGCAGGACATCTCCACACACCCCACAGTGCAGGACATCGCCATACACCCGATAGTGCAGGATATCGCCACACTTTCCACGGTGCAAGATATCACCACACACCCCACAGTGTAAGATACCACCACACCCCACGGTGTAGTACATTGCCACAAGCCCCACCGTGCAGGATACCACCACAGACTCCACAGTGTCGTGGGGCATGGTACATTGGCGAGACCAAGCAGAGGCTGTGGCAACAGATGAATGGACACCACACAACAATCAACAGACAGGAGTATTCCCTTCCCCTCAGAGAATACTTCAGCTTTCTGGGACATTTTACCTCGGTTCTTTGGGTCATCGTCCTCTAGGCGGACTTTGGGACAGGCAACAATGAAAAGTGGCTGAGCAGAGGTTGATAGCCAAGTTCAATACCCATGCTAATGGTCTCAACTGGGACCTTGTGTTCATGTCACACTACTGGTGACCCATTGCAATATACACACATAGACAGATGCACACACACTGACAGGCACAGACACATGGACACTCCTACAAACACACACACTCTGACAGACACGCTCACTCTCCTACAGGTTCATACTCTCACGCAGACCCTCTCACATAGGCTCACACATGCACACTTTCACTCACACACACCCTCTCACAGACTTATACCTCTTTACATCACACTCATACACATATACATACAGTGTCTCACAGACACTCATAACCCCCACCACCACTTGCAGAATGCCGCCACACATAGCAACTTTTCCTTACAGAAGGGCGGCACTGTGGCTCAGTGGTTAGCACCACTGTGGCTCAGTGGTTAGCACCACTGTCTCACAGCACCAGGGACTGGATTCTACCCTCCAGCGACTGTCTCTGTGGAGTTTGGACATTTTCCCTGTGTCTGTGTGGGTTTTCTCTGGGTGCTCCGGTTTCTTCCCACAGTCCAAAGATGTGCAGCGAAAGTGGATTGGCCACACTGAATTGCCCATTGAGTCCAGGGTGTGCAGGGTTACAGGGATAGGGTAGGAGGACGGGCTTGGGTGGGATGCTCTTTAGCGGGTCAGTGGGGGCTCAATGGGTTCAATGGCCTCCTTCTACACTTAGGGATTCTATGATTCTATAATCTATCCATCTCAGTTTTGGAATAACTGTCATAAAACAGAACAAGGTGTTTCATAGGAGCATTAACAAATTTGGCACGGTTTATTATAAGGAGCTAAAAGAGAAAATGCTGGAAAATCTCAGCAGGTCTGGCAACATCTGTAAGGAGAGAAAAGAGCTGATGTTTCGAGTCTAACTGACCCTTTGTCAAAGCGCGACAAAGGGTCAGTTAGACTCGAAACGTCAGCTCTTTTCTCTCTTTACAGATGCTGCCAGACCTGCTGAGATTTTCAAGCATTTTCTCTTTTGGTTTCAGATTCCAGCATCCGCAGTAATTTGCTTTTATTATTATAAAGAGCTGTTTGGAAAGGTTTGGTCAAAGAGAGATTTTGAGAAGCATTTTAAAGGAGGGAAGAGGAATAGCGAGGCTGAGGGTGTAAGGATGGGAAAGTTGTGGTTAGTGCCAAGGCCACTGAAAGTACTGCTTCATTTGTGAAATGATTAAATTCGGGGATATTCAAGTGGTCAGAATTGCAATAATCTTGCAATGATAGAGTGCTGAGAAAGGACACACAGATATGTAAATGGAGGGATTTGAAACAGAGATAAGAATTTTAAAATCAAGGTGTTGCTCGACCAGGAGCCTCTAAAGGTTCTGACCCATGCTGATGTGCAGTTTCCCTGGCATCCTTGTGGTACCTCGCTCAAATATCCATTCATTGTATGATCCCAGGCAGAGAGCATTAGAAAGCTTATTGAGAACAGATGCTTCAAGATGCTTCAATCCTGACCTGATCCTTCATTTATTTTCTACATTGGCACAAGGTAGAGATGAATTTCTCCCCTCCTTTGCCAACCCAGAAACAAGTGAGAGGAGTTGTAACATTCCTTCACTTCTATACTGGCTCTGATCACTTATGAAAGTGGCAATGCCCATATGAAATTGGCTGAGGGACAGAAAACAGACAGCAGTGGTATCTGGAAGATGCAATCACTAGTGTCCCAGGCAGTGAAAGTAGAGCCGTTGTGTTTTGTATGTATATTAAAGACCTGGACATGGGGTAGGCAGGTAACATGAAACTCAAAATTGTAGTAATATTGAGGATAGTGATAGCCTTAAGGCAGACACAGACCAGGTAAATTGGCAGATTTAATGCAAAGTGTAAAGTGATATAATATAATAGGAAGATACAAACGAATGGCACGATTTTAAAGGATAGCTGGGGTGAGAGATTTGAAAAACTGGGATTGTTGTCCTTAGGGTAAAGAAGGTTAAGAGGAAGTTTGACAGAGGCATTCAAAATGATGAGTAAATTACAAGGGAAACCATTTTCCGTGTTTGAAGTTTTGACAACCAGAAGAGACCGATTCAACATCTTTGGCAAAAGAACTAGAAGTGTCATTTTTTACACATTTAGCAGAATCTCAAGCAGCAGATAGTAATGATGAAGAGAAGGACCTCATCCAGGTCTCTGATTTGCTTAGGTTGGACATCCCCTATCATGGCTATGTAGAGCTCTTCCTATCTGTCCTCAATCATACTTTCATAGCCTGCTCATTACCATTTTATAGTCTTATAGTTTCTATTAGTTGTTATGAAGATGCGCATGTACTGTACCTTTAAGAAAGTTAACAGCTAGTAGAACTATCTGACAGCACCAAGTGTTCTGAACAAGATACAATGTAGCATGTGATCCAACAGTTAGTGTAGCTGGGTGCCTGGAGACAAAAACAAATTCAAATTCGGCCAATCAATTTAAATTATACCCCAAAATACCAACCTTCAATCAAGTTTGAATTTAGTATATTGACAATCTTAAAAGCCAATGACACAACTTGATGCTTTGAACCAGGGAAAATTGAACAGTTGGGAGGAGAACCGACACGCCACCAGAATGTAGAGACCACCCGAAAAATAGCACTCTTAAAGGAAGTTTATCGATTTGTAACCTGTGAAGCATAATCCATAAGAAGAAGAAGAAAAAGACACAGGAAGATCCAAATAGCAGATTCAACGGCTGGCTGGTTTTGAAAACTTGAATATTTGTTCAGTCTTAATCGGGGCCTTTTCTTGGACTCGTATAATAGAAGGGAAGATAAAAGATAGGTTAGAGAAGGGAGTTGGAAATAATTGTTAGTTAATTATTCTCTGTTATACTTTAAGAAATCAAGTTGTTAATTTTTACTTTAAATAGTTCTTGGCCTTTTGAATTTTCACAGATTACTGCACGGGATAAATCTTTTCTGTGTTGCTGGTGTATATTAAGCAGGAGGGTTTACCCTGTGTCGTAACATAGTTCTTGACCTGATTGATACTTCACTGAAAAGAAAGAAGTTGAGAATATCCTTGGTATTGTGGTTAATGTGTGAAGAGATATTCCGGTTTCCTTGGAAAGCATGTGTGGTGATTGCCATGAGCAGCACATTGAGGTCGATAGAATAGGGCTCAGGTATCTTCAACCTGTTACACACTCTCAAAGTGCATCAGTCAATATAGGACCCGAAAATTCCTTGAGCAGTGGGGAATTAGACTGTTATTTCCCCTTCCTGCACCATCACTGTTCTTGAAGGCTGATGCCAACAGATCAGGCAAAAATAGTGATGCCTTAGTCAGAATGCAATCACAGCATAGGCAAATCCAATAAGGTGGGTTTCCCCTCCAGCCTAATTCACCTACTAGCTTAAGTGCCATTAACTTGATGTTTGAAGCCAGTGAGGATGCCTGCATGTTGAGGTGAATTTCTGGTCCCCACCTGGTCATTTCCACCTCTCCTGATGGGCTGCAGATTCTCCAGAACTGCTAGTACTCTGATTTGGCCAGCATTGTCGAGATCTCAATTTCTATCCAAGCTGGGAGGGTGGTCAATTAGTCAGCTGACTCTGCTCAGACTGTTCCATCAGCCTCACTACCAGAAAATATGAGCTCTGGACCCCTATTTAATCCTGATATCAGGATTGTAAGATCACAGAATCTCTATAGTGGGGAAGCAGGCTAATTGCCCCATCGTTTCATGAGGAAGAAGAAAGCTGACTTAAGGTTGAGGAGGCAAGAGGTCCTTGTCCATAGATCCCTCAAAGTTGCCACCCAAGTTGATAGGGTTGTCAAGAAGGCGTATGGTGTGTCGGCTTTCATTAGCGGGGAATGAGTTTAAGAGCTGCGAGATTATGCTGTACCTCTATAAAGCCCTGGTTAGACCACACTTGGAATATTGTGTTTAGTTCTGGTGGCCACACAGAGTGGTGGTGAATGCGTGGAATGCAATGCGTGCGTGCCGGCAATGGTAGTAGAGTCAGATACATTAGGAACATTTAAGTGACTCTTGAATTGGCATATGGAAGATAATGCAATGAAGGGTATGTAGATTAGACTGATCTTAGAATAGGATAAAATGTCGGCACAACATCGAGGGCCAAAGGGCCTGTACTGTGCTGTACTGTTCTATGTCCTATGTGTCTACTCCGACCTCCGAAGAGCAATGCACCCAAACCCACACTCTACCTTGCAATCCTGCATTTCCCATAGCTAATCCACCAAGTCGGCACACCCCTGGACACATTGGCAATTTGGCTTGGCCAGTCCACCTAACCTGCAGATCTTTGGACAGTGGGAGGAAACTGGAGTACCCAGAGGAAGCCCAAGCAGATACAGAGAATGTGCAAACTCCTCATGACCAGTTGCCTGAGGGTGGAATCGAACCCAGGTCCCTTACACTGCAAGGCAGCATTGTTAACCACTGAGTCACCAGGCCGCTCCAAGATCCATGGGATACGATCTTGGAGAAGATTTGTAGCTCTGGTAAGATCATCAGTGAGCCTTCAATGAAGACAATCGGAGACTCACTGATGATGTTACCTCACATGGTGACGAAATGTCTGAGAACAAATCTCCCAGCTCAGCGGGCAAACTTACAACTTGATCCATGGGATAATGCTTTCCTATGAATAACATCCACCTGCATCTAAAAGGTTTCTCAATTGAACTACTGCAGGGGGTGTGGTTTTAAACAGTAGCAATTGATGTTAATTCTCAGTATCAAAAGTGCAATAAATCTAAGAATGTTGAGCAATTGCTCACTTTTAATCTCACAGCCACAGTAGTCTGAGGTTCCCAGCTCCACGGTTTACATATAAACTGTATTTACTGGCAAAATGAAAAATGCACAGCTTAAGCAAATGGATGTATTTCTGTGATAACATGTTAACATGCAATCTGGCAGTGCTTCTAAATTTTAACACTTTTTCTGAACATATTCAACAAACCCAGCTACAGTCAGAGCCAGGCAGCCACTGACACAAGTTCCTTCACTTCTTTATTGATTCATGGGATGTGGTTTTGTTTTGGCGAGGCCAGCATTTGTTGCCCATTCCCAATTGCCCTTGAACCAAATAGACAGTGAAGCATCAAGCACATTTCTGTGGTTCTGGAGTCAGAAACTTTAATTTCCTTCCACTTTTTACCCTTTGTCAACTACGGTCCATGCAAGCCTCTGCTCCTTATTCATACCACTGTCGTCTATTTGCTGACCCACTTTGACCCCTGTTCTTGCAAAGTCTCAATTATAAAATTTCTTCTTATTTTCAAATTTCTCCATGCTCATGTCCTTTCTTTTTTCTTTGGGTTTCTTTAATCCTACAACATTTTCTCAATCAAGATATAAATGGCCCTACTAGAGAAAGGCAAAACTCAACCTCCTCTTGAGAAATTAGGCAGGGCAAGTGACTGAGGTGTCAGTTGGACTTTGGGACGAATGACCATAATTCTATTAGTTTAAAAATAGTTAAGTAAAAGGATAGGTCTCGTCCACACATTAAAGTTCTAAACTGGGGCAAGGCCAGTTTTGATGGTATTAGACAGGAACGTGCAAAAGTTGATTGGGAGAGGCTGTTCGCAGGTAAAGGAACGTCTGGCAATTGGGAGACTTTTAAAAAGTGAGATAACAAGCTCAGGGCAAGCATGTACACATTAGTGTGAAGGGTAAAGCTGGCAGAGGAGGAAACACTGGATGACTAGAGGTATTGAGGCTCTAGTCAAGAAAAAGAAAGAGGCATTTGTTAGGTACAGGCAGCTGGGGTGTAGCAGTACATTTAAGAGGGAAATCAGGAGGGCAAAGTTGGAACGTGAGATAGCTTTGACAGGGTAAAGGAGAATCCAGAGATTCTACAAGTATATTAAGGGCATAAGGGTAATTAGGGAGACAATAGAGCCCCTTAAAGTTGAACAAGACCATGTATGTGTGGCACCACAAGATATGGGTAAGATCCTAAACAAATGTTTCTTATCAGTATTTACCATGGAGAAAGTCATAGATGGTAGAGAGATTGAGGAAATAAATGGTGATATCTTGAAAAGAGTTACGTCAAGAGGGTGGTGCTGGAGGTCTTAAAATGCATAAACGTAGATAAATCCCCCAGATCTGATAAAGTGAATCCCAGAACATTATGGGAAGCTAGGGTACAAATTGCGGGATCCATAGGGGAGATATTTGTATTATTGATAGCCATGGGTAAAGTGCTGAAAGACTGGAGTGTGGCTAATGTTGTGCCATTATTTAAGGAAGGTAAAAACCAGGGATTTACAGACTGTTTAGAAGGGCAGTAAAGACAAGCCAGGGAACTATAGACCGGTGAGCCTGACCTCGGTGGTGGGCAAGTTGTTGGAGGGAATCCTGAGAGACAGGATGTACATGTATTTGGAAAGGCAAGGACTGATTAGGGATAGTCAACATGGCTTTGTACATGGGAAATAATGTCTCACAAATTTGATTGAGTTTTCTGAAGAAGTAACAAAGAAAATTGATGAGGGCAGAGCAGTAGATGTGATCTATATGGACTTCAGTAAGGCGTTCGACAAGGTTCCCCATGGGAGACTGGTTAGCAAGGTTAGATCTCATGGAATACAGGGAGAACTAGCCATTTGCATACAGAACTGGCTCAAAGGTCGAAGACAGAGGGTGGTGTGGGAGGGTCGTTTTTCAGACTGGAGGCCTGTGACCAGTGGAGTGCCACAAGGATCAGTGCTGGGCCCTCTACTTTTTGTCATTTACATAAATGATTTGGATGTGAGCATAAGAGGTACAGTTAGTAAGTTTGCAGATGACACCAAAATTGGAGGTGTAGTGGACAGTGAAGAGGGTTATCTCAGATTACAACACGATCTGGACCAGATGGGCCAATGGGCTGAGAAGTGGCAGATGGAGTTTAATTCAGATAAATGCGAGGTGCTGCATTTTGGGAAAGCAAATCTTAGCAGGACTTATACACTTAATGGTAAGGTCCTAGGGAGTGTTGCTGAACAAAGAGACCTTGGAGTATAGGTTTATAGCTCCTTGAAAGTGGAGTCACTGGTAAATAGGATAGTGAAGAAGGCTTTCCTTTATTGGTCAGAGTATTGAGTACAGGAGTTGGGAGGTTATGTTGCGGCTGTACAGGACATTGGTTAGGCCACTGTTGGAATATTACGTGCAATTCTGGTCTCCTTCCTATTGGAAAGATGTTGTGAAACTTGAAAGGGTTCAGAAAGGTTTTACAAGGATGTTGCCAGGGTTGGAGGATTTGAGCTATAGGGAGAGGCTGAACAGGCTGGAGCTGTTTTCCCTAGAGCGTCGGAGGCTGAGGGGTGACCTTAGAACATAGAACATTACAGCGCAGTACAGGCTTTCGGCCCTGTCATACTAATCTGAAGCCCATCCCACCTACACTATTCCATGTACGTCCACATGCATGTCCAATGCATTTAAACTTGGTGAATCTACTACCATTGCAGGCAAAGCATTCCATACCCTTACTGCTCTCTGAGTAAAGAAGCTACCTCTGACATCTGTCTATACCTATCTCCCCTCACTTTAAAGTTGTGTCCCCTCGTGTTTGCCGTCCCCATACTTGGAAAAAGGCTCTCCATGTCCACCCTATCTAACCCTCTGATTATCTTGTATGTCTCTATTAAGTCACCTCTCAACCTCCTTCTCTCTAATGAGAACAGCCTCAAGGCCCTCAGCCTTTCCTCGTAAGACATTCCTTCGATACCAGGCAACATCCTAGTAAATCTCCTCTGCACCCTTTCCAAAGTTTCCACATCCTTCTTATAATGCGGTGACCAGAACTGTACACAATACTCAGGGTGTGGCCGTACCAGAGCTTAGTACAGCTGCAGCATAAACTCCTGGTTCCGGAACTCAATCCCTCTATTAATAAAGGCCAAAACACTATATGCCTTCTTAACAACCCTGTCACTCTGGGTGGCAACTTTCAGGGATCTGTGTACATGGACAACGAGATCTCTCTGCTCATCTACACTACCAAGAATCTTACTTTGCAAACCTTATAGAGACTTACAAAATTATGAGGGGCATGGATAGGATAAATAGACAAAGTCTTTTCCCTGGGGTCGGGGAGTCCAGAACTGGAGGGCATAGGTTTAGGGTGAGAGGGGAAAGATATAAAAGAGACCTAAGGAGCAACTTTTTCACGCAGAAGGTGGTACGTGTATGGAATGAGCTGCGAGAGGAAGTGGTGGAGGCTGGTACAATTGCAACATTTAAGAGGCATTTGGATGGGTATATGAATAGGAAAGGTTTGGAAGGATGTGGGCCGGGTGCTGGCAGGTGGGACTAGATTGCGTTGGGATGGACAGGTTGGACCAATGTTTCCATGCTGTACATCTCTATGACCAGTAAGCCTAACAATAGAAGTGGGTAAGCAAGTGGGAATCAGAGGGGATTCTAAGCGAAAGGATCTGCATGCCTATGGAAAGGCAAGGACTGATTAGGTATAGTCAGTGCGGCTTTGTGTGTGGGAAATCATGTCTCACAAATTTGATTTAATTTTTGAAGACGTGACCAAGAGGATAGGCGATACTGTCTACATGGACTTTAGTGAGGCCTTCAACAAGGTTCCACATGGTAGACTGGTTAGTAAGGTTAGATCGCATGGAATCTGGGAAGAGCTAGCCAATTAGACTCAAAATTGGCTTGATTTTAGGAGACAGGTGGGTGGCGGTAGAGGGTTGTTGTTCAGACTGGAGCCCTGTGACCAGTGGTGTGCTGCAAGGATCGGTGCTGGGTCCACTGTTGGTCATCGTTTATATAAATGATTTGGATGAGAATATAAAAGGCATGGTTAGTAAGTTTGTGGATGACACCAAAATTGATGGTATAGTGGACAGTGAAGAAGGTTGTGTAAAGTACAAGGGAATCTTGATCAATTAGGCCAGTGGGCTGATGAATAGCAGATGGATTTTAATTTACGTAAAGGCAATGTATTGCTTTTTGGTAAGACTATCCAGGGCATTGAATAGAAGGACCCTGGGGAATGTTGTTGAATAGGGAGACCCAAGGGAGCAGGTACATAGTTCCCTGAAAGTGATGTGACAGGTAGACAGGGTGGTGAAGAAAGCGTTTGGCATACTTGCTTTCATTGGTCAGAGCATTGAGTTTAAAAGTTGGGATGTCATGTTACAGCTATACAAGACATTAGTCAGGACACATTTGGAGTACTGCGTTCTGTGCTGGTCACCCTGCTATGAGAAGGATGTTATTAAACTAGAAAGGGTGCAAAAAAGATTTACAAGGATGTTGCTGAGACTGGAAGGTTTGACTTATAAGGAGAGATTGGATAGGCTGGGACTTTTTTCCCTGGGGCATAGGAGGCTGAGGGGTGACCTTATAGAGATTTATAAAATCATGAGAGGCATTGGATAGGATGAATAGCTGAGGTCTTTACCCCAGGTTAGAGGAGTCCAGAAGGAGAGGTTTCAGGTGAGAGGAGAAAGATTTCAACGGACCCGTGGGGCACTTTTTCACACAGAAAATGGTGCATATATGGAATGTGCTTGAGAGGAAGTGTAGAGGTTGGTACAATTACAACATTCCAAAGACATTTGGACAGATACATGGATAGGAAAGGTTTAGAGAGATATGGGCCAAACGCAGGCAAATGGACTAATTCAGTTTAGGAAACCTGGTCAGCTTGGATGCATTGGGCCGAAGGGTCTGTTTCTGTACTGTATGACTCTATGACTCTCTTAGATCTTTGTACTCTTCCAATTCTGACCTCATGTCCATTCCTGATAACTTGTCAGTTGTCTCCTGGTGGCCATACAGGCTGAAGCTCTGAAATACACTCCCAAACTCTCTTTACTTTCTACCTTCCATTAAGATCACTTTTAAAACCTATAAAACTGTCCAAGCATCTTATGGGACTCAGTGTCAATTTTTAAAATTGTGTTGCAAAGTTCCTTGGACTGTTTCACTGGATTAAAGATACTAAAAAAATACAAATTGCTGTTGTTCTAGTAAAAAAATGCCTTGTGATAGCAGGGGTAATGAACAGCGCACAATTTCAATATGTTCGACAATCTGATGACTGAGTCTTCAACTATCATCTCCCTCCTTCTGTCAAAATCGAGTAGATTTCAAAACCTATGGCTCTTTATCCTCCGTATTTCTAACTTTGTTGGGAAGACTTTACAGCAGAAGACAAACAATCCCTGAATAATTTATCATGTTTCCAATGACAGATGCCAGAAATGCTTGTGTCTTATTTTTTCTCTCTACCTGATTTCTTAAAAATGAGAGATTGTGTACATTGAACAAACTTGTGCTGATTTCAGCAGGTGAAGACTAGATGATGTTGGAGAGATATTCCATGTGTATGTCTATGTACCAGTGAAGTGCATGTAACTGTTGTCCCTCTTCAAAACATAGATAAGAAGGAATATTTCCCACTGTCAGAATTACATATGTTTCTGTATCATGTAAGTGTATGCAGTGTTCCCAAGATCTCTAGGGCTGTGCAGCTTCTGTTAGTTCAAAAATTAAAAATAAATATACAGGTACTTGAGGCTCTCGAGTGTAAAAGTTTTCAACATTGAGAACTGTAACTAGTATCAGGGGAAAATAGTATTTATATTTGTAAAACATTAAAGGTGAGTTTGTGAGATGCTGAATGTAATGTGTGCACCCATTTGGTGCAGTTAGACTAAAGAGTTGTTTTATGTCCCCAGGCACTGCTGTTTTCCTTGTCTAATTATGAAGTATTCTGCAAAGTATGAGGTCAAAGAAATAATTGGGTGGACTGCATAATACTTCCATTGTTTACACAAGTTTCACTTTGTCTTCATTTTCTCTGATGTGGACTTCAAGCCAGTTATGCCACAGTGACATGGGGTCACAGCTGTAAAGAATAACATGTATGTTTGTGTTGTGTGTTTGTGTGTATATATACGTGTGCGCAAGACATGAACAAATATATAGTTGAGTGTCTATATATCTGTCCCAAGACTGTGCCTATGTGCATAACTATATTGTTAAGATCCCAATTCATGATGTTTCTGGATAAATCAGATCCCAGAATGAAATGAAGCCTGATAGGTCATATTTTATTTTTTTTTAATATGGCAGTCTTTCACTGAAACATTATACCAGGCTGGTGATATAGTTTTAACAATAAAACCTATGTATAACACAAACTAATAATAGAAAAAACAAGCCAAGCTTTCTACTTATAATATACCTTGCAAGATTTCAAAACACAAGGCAAAACAAATACCAATCTGCTCCCCAAAAGCATAATGTTATAGTTATTCAAAACAAAAAGAGAAATTTCCCTTCCCTCTCAAATCTGTATATTTGATTCAACTGCTTCTTCTCAATTCTAGACCTGGGAGCTGGGAGGCCTTTTCCCTTAACCACTCAGACAATTGAGATCTTAGACTTTCTCAGTTTAAATGACCTGTTCAGATTTTGAACTAAACACTCCTGATCTGGAAGTTTCACAAACTAAACTCTTTCAATGAGGTTACTAATTTCTTTAAATGCTCTGAATAAATCTTTTTCTGGGAGAAACTATACCTGATATGACTTCTATTATATCTCCTTCAAACTGTCCAAAGACATCTAATCTAATCCAAACCCAAAGTCAAGGTAACTTCTTTCAACTACTAATATCTCCTGTTGGACATACGACAACACAAGCCAATTTCCATTAACATCCCGGGAGGCACATACTGGTTTAAAATCATGGTATCAGAAAGACGGACCTTGCTTGTTATTGAAGCCCTTCACGAAAATAGACTGACAACCAAATGCCAGGAGTTTACACTGTATGTCTCAGTGAGTATGCATGAATATATGTGCACAAGCAAGTGTGTCAGAGTATATGTATATGAGCAAATGTGTATGGGTAAGTCTGAGTATATTTGTATAAGCAGTTGTGTGTGAGTCCATATGCATGTGAGCATGGGTACATAAGTTTAGATGTATACGCATATGTATTTATGTACAGTAGTCCCTCCCATACCCATGGGGGTTATGTTCCAACACCTACCGCGGATAGGAGCGAATCCATTCATTTAAATGGGAAATTTACCTTCCCGGCAGCCCCCAGTCCCTGGTTCTGGAAGGTTCCCTGTAATATGTTTGGGCCGTGGTAAACTGCCGGTAGCTGAAACCACGGAAAAAGATTCCGTGGATAAGGCAGTTGACCTGTATTTGTGTGCACAAGTGTATCTAAATGTGTGTAACAATACACTGGAATGAAATATCTGATGACAGGTAATAAGAGATAACAGATTCCCAGTTTGAAAACTGATGACTTAATTGGATCAGACTGTCTGAGAAATATTAACTTATTTGTTCAATAGCAAATAACAGAGATCAATATAAACTCAGTCATTTTTATGAAATGTGGCCTTGCACCAGTTCAATTTTTTTTTTGAAAATTGTGTGCTGTGCACAAAGGATGAAAGAGCTTAGGCTGCATAAAGATTCAAAAGAAAAATAAACACTTTTCTGAGGCATTATTAATTTTGGAACCATCATTGGTAGCCCTTTTGTTTAAGGTGGAATTGCACATAAGAGTGTCAATCCCAATGGTTATTCAGATAGTGAATAGCTTCACCACCGGACACCTCCAGTAGTGCTCAGTGTGGCACACTTGGTGGTTTCTACATTCCGGCAGTAACAATGCTTCAAAAGTACTTTTTGGCTGTGAGCACTGTGGGACCTTCTGAGTTAGTAGAAAGGAGCTGGAGAAATGCAAGTTCATCCTTTACTTTCGATTGAAGATAAATGAAAAGATTCTATGGGTAGGCCAAGGCTTATTTTCCCATTTCCTATCCTGCAAAGCCACAAGTTTGATTCTTTGCACCCTTTAATAGTTAAATTCGAATGTCTCCATCTTGAGTGGGATCTTTCTTGCCAGCTTTGGAGCATGGATCCTCAGGCTCTGTTTAGATATCTGACTTGCCATAGGAAGGCCTTCTCCCTGGGAAGAGTCAAAAAAAGAGAGGCAGATGAGACAGAGATTCACCTGCCTCTCTTCCAATCTAGTTTACTGCATTAGGTGCTCCCAATATGGTCTCCTCTACATCAGGGAAACCGAATGTAAACATAAGGAGTGGTTCACCGAGCGTCGCAGCTGGGCCCGTGGGGCCAACTTGGACCTCCCAGTCACCGCCCATTTCAATTCCCCTTCCCACATCCTTTCCTAGATGACCATCTTCGGCCTCCTCCAATGCCACAATGTACCACACCGCAAATTGGAGGAACAACACTTCATCATCCGCCTGGGCAGCCTACAGCCCAGAGGACTCAACATTGAATTCTCCAATTTCAAATACCTCCCTTCCCATCCCCTGACTCCCTCATCAGCCCCTCCCCGTCCCTTTCCCTTCTCCCTGCCACGAATCGGATTCATTCCTCCCATCCACCAACCAGGTCATACCCTCTACATGTCTTTGCCTATCCCCACTCACCACCCTGCTCCCGCCACCCTGCAGCTCCCCCTTCACCCATCCCCAGTCCTGAAGAAGGGTTACACCTGAAACGTCAACTTCTCCGCCTCTTGATGCTGCCTGGCTTGCTGTGTTCTCCCAGCCTCCTGCCTGTCTTTCTCCTTGGGAATGCAGCCTCTGCACAGATGCTCCGCCAGCTGCAGGATGATGCTACTCCCAAACATATGGGCCTTATTGTGTCCATAATTAGTACAGGAGTTGGGAGGTCATGTTGCGGCTGTGCAGGACATTGGTTAGGCCACTGTTGGAATATTGCGTGCAATTCTGGTCTCCTTCCTATTGGAAAGATGTTGTGAAACTTGAAAGGGTTCAGAAAAGATTTACAAGGATGTTGCCAGGGTTGGATGATCTGCAGGGAGAGGCTGAACAGGCTGGAGCTGTTTTCCCTAGAGCGTCGGAGGCTGAGGGGTGACCTAATAGAGGTTTACAAAATTATGAGGGGCATAGATAGGATAAATAGACAAAGTCTTTTCCCTGGGGTCGGGGAGTCCAGAACTAGAGGGTATAGGTTTAGGGTGAGAGGGGAAAGATATAAAAGAGACCTAAGGGGCAACTTTTTCACGCAGAGGGTGAAATGGAATGAGCTGCCAGAGGATGTGGTGGAGGCTGGTACAATTGCAACATTTAAGAGACATTTGGATGAGGGTTTGGAGGGATATGGGTCGGGTGCTGGCAGGTGGGACTAGATTGGGTTGGGATATCTGGTCAGCATGGACGGGTTGGACCGAAGGGTCTGTTTCCATGCTGTGCATCTCTATGATTCTAAAACTGATTGCCTTCCTTGGGTGGAGCTACAGCCAATCTATTCTCCACCTATCCATTTGTGTAGGCATTTCACATTGATGTAGGCCTTTACCCTAACACTCCTAATTTCCTGAAAACTACCAGGGTCAAGAAAAATTCAGTCCTTACTTTCATGTTTGGAATGTAAAGTCACATTCAAGAAAGTCTGCAGCTGATTGCAGTAGGAAATATTCAAGGAGTTAAGGCTTCACTGGCCCCATGAAAGACAGCTGATAAAATTCTTTGCATAGTGTGAAATCAGAGCTGACTTTCATTTACGTTTTCTTTGTGGTTGAAACATTTAATTATTTTTGAAATTAGTATATATCATGTGATAGGCTGAATGCTTTTAATATCATTTACCATCAGTTGTAGTCATCATTTCCCTGTGTGTATTCTAGCAGCTTCTCTTGTGAGCTGGCTGCTGGGCAGATTTTGGCAATTGCCCTATCAGCACTTTGAATGCATTGCACTGTCAAAGTTCCAGACCACCCAGTAACGACCATATACACACGCAACTGACTTAAAAGCAAGGGAAAAACAATCAAGAACTAACATACAGCCTGTGACTGCAACAATTAAGATGAAATAGCACAACAAAACTTGCATTTATGTTGACCTTTTAACATAAAATGACTCAAAGTGGCACTGAGTCACATAAGGAAATATGAGTACAAGTTACCAAATGTGTATTTTAGGAGACAGTCTTAAAGATGGAAAGAAATGTAGAGAGATGGAGAATCTATAAATGCCCTCAACAGATGCCCTTGGATAACAAGTTGTGTTTTCAAGTGGAATCGATAAATACTTTCATGCATCTAGACTTTCATTTAGTTTTATCGTTTCATCTTCAAATGAGCCATGCCTTGCAAAATACCTACACAAACCAAATGGCTTGATTAAGCACATGAATAATGGCAAAATACTGGAGATGCTGGAAATTTGAAAGAAGCACACATAATGCTGGAGAAACTCAGCAGGTCTGGCAGCATCTGTGGAGAAAGAGAGAAACTGAGTTCACGTCAGAAGTCACACTGGATTTGAAATGTTAACTCTGTTTCTCTTTCAACACAGATGCAGCCAGATCTGATGAGTTACCCCACCATTTGCTATGTTTGTTGCTTAACTATAACTTTGCGTTCTGTTTTTTGGCATTATTCTCAGTTTGCTCTCCTTTAACTCTCACACTCAGCACTGCCATGCTGCTCCTAGAGTGTAGTCATTCCACACAGCAGTGATAGAAAGCATTCCAGTTAAATGCTCTTAACTGGTGCCAGTTACTTGTTAGTTTCACTGTATTTTGGATGACATCCAGTTCCTGGAGATTCCAGTAACTGTCAACCCAATTCCTTTATATTTACTAGTGTCACATACTCCCTTTGTGAGTCAGTTTGTTACTCTGAAAGTGTCATTCCCCAACTCCCACACCATAATATCCTGTAAAATGTCTTGTACGTACATGATTTATTATTTAAATACATTTTATAAAATAAATCTTCCTTAAACTTTGGGGTAATGTGCAGGTCATTGAGAAATAGCTTCACTTCTGTTCTAGTGACCCTTCCTCAGAAGTCACTGGACCCGAAGCATTAAATTTGATTTCTCTTCATAGATGCTACCAGACCTGCTGAGCTTTTCCAGCAACATCTGTTTTTGTTTCTGATTTACAGCATCCATAGTTCAATTGGTTTTCATTTTTGTTCTGTTGCATAACTTAACCCAGTTGTGCCATCACAAAAGAGAGCAGCCCATGGTGAAAACCTGATCAATACTGGTGATCCATAAATGTAGTCTGAGATTCCAAAATGCAAATGCCATTTTTACAATGCCTTTCATAACCTTGGGATTTCTCAAAGTGCTTTCCAGTTAACAAAATACTTTAAAAGTAGTTACTGTAGTGATCTTATAAACAGCAATATGATAATTACTGGGCAATTTCTTTTTGCGATGTTTATTGAGCAGTAACTACTAGTAGGATAATGAAGATAACTCACCAGTTCTTCAAAAATTATAAAGGGATTTTTTTTAATGCTCACCTGATATGCCCCGGTTTAATGTCTTATCTGAAAAATTGTACCTCTGACAGTGTTGCATTATTCAGTACTGCATTGAAGTGCTAGCTTAGCTTTTATGTAAATACCATCTGGGATTTGAACCTGCAGTAACCTGAGTTCAGGTATGAGTGCTGCCAAGTGAACCAATGATACAAGACTTTGAGTCAAGTATGTGATATTGTTTTCAGTGTGATCACCCATGTACTTTGGCCTGGTCTTCCCCTTTAAAACTATACTGAACAAGGGAATATTCTGAAAGCAGGTTAATTGGTTTCCTGATTATGACATTGAGTTCCAAGAAATTCCCCTCTGAGAAGCAAACAATAAATAGGAAGTTAGTTATAGTAGCGTTGAGTTTCAGCTTGTGTTTCTGTTTGACAATGCAGAACACGCTGTGAGTTTGTCTAAGAGGAAACAAACAAGGTTTGTTCTGAATGGGAGTTTTCAGTTTGCTGTTTTTGAACAGATTGGACAAGCAAAGTAAGGGAAATGAACACAAAGGTACTAATGGGCTGAAGTGTATTTATTCAGTGCAAGGAACGTTATAGGTAAGGCAGATGAGCTTACACCATGGATCAGTATATGAGACTATGATGTTGTGGCTATTATGCAGACTTGATTGAGAGAGGGACAGGACTGGCTGCTCAATGTTTCAGAGTTGTTTTAGGCATGAAAGAGAGGAAGGTAACAGAGGTGGAGGAGTTACATTACTAATCAGGGAGAATGTTACATCTGCACTCAAAGAGGACATACTGGAGGGCTCATACACTGAGGCAATATGGATAGAGCTCAAAATTAAGGTAGGTGTAATCACTAATACGATTTGTTATGACACAAGGGTGAAACCCTCTGTTAATTAAACCAAGCACCCAGAAAAGCTCACCTCAACTCACCTCACCTCATCTCGTAAACTGTTAAAATTTGAGTGAACTCCTAAATTCCACTATTTAAAGAAAATAACATCTCTTTATTTTTTAACTCTAAAAGTGTACATTAAGAACAACGATTCACAACTCTAAGACCTCCTTTTCTCTTAACTGCTTATTATCTGCCTCCAACTCTATAACAATATGCTGTTCCAATAGGACACTTATTAAACTTGCATCAACTTAATTTCAAAACCGTACAGTCACTACTTCTTCTGTGTCTTCACTCAACTGGCTGCTGATCTTCCTGAGTCATCATCTTTCTTTTTACCATGAGAATGTATCATATGATAAGGTACCTTTAACAGAGACTGTTTTCTAATTTCTTTGAGAGCAAGCTGTTAGATGGACAATTAGCTCTATGGCAGTTGCTCTCTAACTAACTTTCAAAGTGCCCGCATTTTATAACCCCCAACATTGGATCATCTTATTGGTTCGATGTTGGCAAAACAATAAATTCAAACTCAATTGGGTTTTAGTATCCTAGAGGATAATTTAAACTGGTCAAATTGTTGTCAAAACAGAACCAAACCTCAGGTATCCATTTCACAGCCAAGTGATACATATTTTCAATTTTCCAGTTCACTCTGGGACTGCCATCTAGTTATATACACAGGTGCTTGTTAGCTCTCAGTTCAGAACAGTATTTTCTCTCTCTAAAAAGCACAGTACATACGTTCAACTTCATATCAGGTTATACTATAGGCCCTCCAACACCAACCACCGTATTGAGGAACAAATATCGAGAGATGCAGGAGAGGAGATTGCTGGGGCCTTGACCAAGATCTTTGTATCCTTGCTAGCCACTGGGGAGGTCCAAGAGGACTGGCAAGTACCTAGTGTTATTCCTCTATTAAGAAGGAAAATAGGGATAATTCGGGACCAGTGAGTCTCACGCCAGTGGTTGGGAAGCTATTGGAGAGAATTTTTAAGGAAAGGATTTACATGCATTTGGAAAAGATGGCTAATTAGGGACAGTCATGCAGGGTAAATCATGTCTTACTAGCTTGATTTGAATTTTTGAGGAGGTAATGAAGGTAGTCAATGAAGGCAGTGCAGTGGATGTTGTTTACATGGATTTTAGTAAGGCTTTCGTCAAGGTCCCTCATGGTAGGCTCATCCAGAAGATTGATGTATGGGATCCATGGTGACTTGGCTGCATGGATTCAGAACTAGCTTGCCCAAAGAAGACAGAGGGTAGTGGTGGAAGGGTATCTTTCAGGCTGGAGGTCTGTGACTAATGGTCTTCTGCAAGGATTTATAGTGGGACCTCTGCTGTTTGTGATACATAAATGATTTGGATGAAAATGTAGATGGGTGGATTAGTGAGTTTGCAGATGAAAGAAAGTTCAGTCAAATTGTAGATAGTGTAAAGGTTGTCAAAGGATACAGAGGGATTAGTTACAGATATGATAGAGAAATGATAGATGGAGTTTAATCTAAATAAGTGTGAAGTGCTGCACTTTGGGTGATCTAATTTTAAAGAAAAATATACAGTTAAAGACAGGACTCTGAACAGTATGTGCATACAGAGGGGCTTTGGGTTCAGGTCCATAGCTCCCTGAAAGTGGCCACACAAGTAGATAGGATGGTAAAGAAGGTGAATGGTATGCTTGCCTTTATTGGTCAAGGAATTAAATACAACAGTCAGGATGACATGTTCCAGCTTTATAAGACTTTGGTTAGGCCATACTTTGTGTATTGCTTTCAATTCTGGTTGCCACATTACTGAAGGATGTAGAGGCTTTGGAGAGGGTGCAATAGAGATTTACCAGGATGCTGTCTGGATTAGAGGCTAAAAGCTACAAGGAGAGGCTAGAAAAACTTAGGTTGTTTTCACTGAAGCGGCAGAGGCCAAGGGAGACTTGATAAAAGTCTACAAAATTATGAGATGTATAGATGAGGTTGACGACCAGAATCTTTTTCTCAGAGTTGAAATGCCTGATACAAGGGACCATGCATTTAAAGTGAAAGGCGGAAAGTTCAAAGGATACGTGAGGGACACGTTTTTTTACACGGAGAGAGATAGGAGTTTGGAACACGCTGCCAGGGGTGGCGGTGGAGGCAGGTATGATTGGGGCATTTAAGGGACTTTTAGATTAGCACATGAATATGCAAGGAATAGAGGAATATGAACCAAAGGCAGGCAGAAGAGAGTAGTTTAATTTTGCATCATGTTCGGCACAACATTGTAGGCCGAAGGGACCGTTCTTGTGCTATACAGTTCCTTGTTCAAAGGTGAAGCAAATCTCTAAGATTGAAACAGAGAGTGTACATTGTATGTTATACGTTTAGAAAGAACAGAGGGTTGAAGACAGGAAGCGCCAGGGTTTGTGGGTTGGACAAGATCCACTCGTGCTCTTTTGGTGTTTCCAGACCCCACCAGACAATTTAAAAGTGTCGGAAAGTTTGGGGATTTTGAATGGAGGACACCTGCTGCCAAATGTGCCTCAAGGTCTGAATCAATTGAGTGGGAAGTGAACAATTCTATATAATTGGAAAGACTATTGAGATTCCACATGGTTCCCCATTTGTGTAGCAAATTATGTGAATGTGTGTAGCTACCAGAGGTGTTTCTTTGGTGTGTGAACTACTTAATAAGGTGAAATTTACCTTGTTGGTTGAAATATCCTTCACCTTTCATTAACAATCATTCCTGATGAAGGGCTTTTGCCCAAAACATCGACTCTCATGCTCCTCGGTTGCTGCCTGATCTGCTGTGCTTTTCCAGCACCACGCACTTGACTCTAATCTCCAGCATCTGCAGTCCTCACTTTCGCCTCATAATGTTGATTATCCAGCAGCTTTTGTCCAGTGGCATCATGTGGATTTCCTTTCTGAAAAAGGAATCCCTCCCTAAGGGGATCATGATAACAGGGTTCAGGATTCTGATGATAGCATGCAGAAATCTGGCCCAGTGTGCTACACCCTGACCCACTGTTATGGGATCCTTGACCTTTTTGATGTGTTGAATCATGACTTCAGTGTATTGCATATTGATCCTAGTCTGAAAGATCCTAATCCAACTGTCAGTGAATTTGATCCCAACATGAGTGAGTGAGTCTGCTTCCAGTCTGTGGAATTCTGACCCCAGTATGCGGAACTCTGACCCCAGTCTCTGTTGGAAATGTGTTGCTGGAAAAGCGCAGCAGGTCAGGCAGCATCTAGGGAACAGGAGAATCGACGTTTCGGGCATTAGCCCTTCTTCAGGAATGAGGAAAGTTGGTCCAGCAGGCTAAGATAAAAGATAGGGAGGAGGGACTTGGGGGAGGGGCGTCGGAAATGTGATAGGTGGAAAGAGGTCAAGGTGAGGGTGATAGGTCAGACTGGGGGGGGGGCGGAGAGGTCGGGAAGAGGATTGCAGGTTAGGAAGGCGGTGCTGAATTTGATGGATTCTGTTTGAGAATGTGGCTGAAGAGCTTCTATGCAGTTTAGATTATTATGCTGCACTTTGTTCTGTTTAAATACTTAATTTACTTATTTCATCAGCTTCAGAGGAAGGGGGACTTCCTGTTTTTGTCTACATCTCGGTCAGTCTAGGTTATGGGGTGTTAACAACAGGTGGTAAGTGTTTATTACTTGGGCTATTTTACAATGAACAGGGCTTGTTTTGTATCTGTTGTGTTGTGTTCCTCTTTGATCTGGAGTTCTTGCCACCAGTCTGCATTTTTAAATATTTTCATAACTATTCTTG
>NC_057743.1:27068191-27143135 GCF_004010195.1 Chiloscyllium plagiosum
GTGTTGAATTCATCAATCCGGGAGCGTAGGGGAATGAAGGTGAGGCCTCTGCTGAGGACTGATCTTTCATCCTCAGAGAGGGGTAGGTCTGGAGGGATGGTGAAAACACGGCAGGGCTGGGAGCTAGGACCTGGTGTGGGGCTGGAGCTGAGTGTGGGGGCAGGGTTAGGTCTGGGGGCGGGGACGGAGATCGGCGTAGGGGCGGGGTCGGTTGTCTGGTTCTAGTGTGAAATCACTGTTTATGGAATCTGATCCAAGCATGAATGAGTCTGACTCCCACGTGAGTGTATCTGACTCGGGTGTGTGGGGTTCTATTCCAATTGTGTGAGACTATAACCTGACTGTGGAGGGTTATGACCCCATTGTGCAGGATTATGACCTGGTGTACTAGATTCTGGTTGCAGTGTGCGAGATTCTGGTCATTATCCTCAGAATTTTAATCGCAGTGGAAGTGAGTCTGACTCTAGTGTTGGGATCCTGATCCCAGTGTGAGTTTTTGATCCCAGTGTAATCAAATTTAATCACAGTGTGTAGAATTCTGACCTTCGTGTGCCAGGTCGTTTCCTCCCCCACAAGTGGGTGTCTGTTCCCAGTGTGAGTGTATCTCACCCGAGTGTGTGTTTGAGATTTCAGTGCAGGTTTATGACATGATTTTATGACATGGGAGAACCTTCATGGAATATCTGTGGAAAGTTTGGAAAACTGTAAATGTGTAGTGATTGCCTATATGGTCTTTGTTTTTTGAGGATGTAGTGAGCAATAAAATTTTGTGGGATTATCTGTGTGCTTTGAGAAGAAATCATTAAGGAGAATCTTCCAAGAAGACTAAGAGCATGATTCTGACAATTTTCATTTGGATCCTCTGATTCTAACTCTGATAAGAAGTCACAAGGCATCAAATTAGTCCAACTATTAAAACCTGGTCTACATTTCCAAAATGCTGCAAGAGCATTCCCAGATCTGTCAGTCACTGAGCACTTTCCAGCATAACTTTGCCAATTATAATGTAGAGAGTTACACAAGAGGTATCATCTATCACTGGTTAAAGGAACGGTACTATTTGGACTAAAAAGGGTAATCTCAGATACTCAGCGTTCTACTCATTGAGGAAACAACTGCCCTTGGCTGAAAGGCTCATGTTTGATGAATGCTGGCCAGTCAGAGTAATTCATATTGGAAAGTTTATTGTACTTTTTGTTTTCACTTTAATTATCTGTCAGGAGACAAAATAATTACAAAATCTTTGTTCGCAAGCTAGCTCCTCTTGGGACCCTGGTGACTAATTGGAACTGACAGTTCACTCGACAAATAAAGAGCAGTCTCTTTGGCAGAGTTGCCTTGATTTTTTTTAGAGCAAACTGGAAGGAACTCATATGTTTAATCTTCCAAACTGTGCCGAACAGTGCAAATTCAAAGACTTCTGTGTAATTATCCAGGAAAGATAGGTGCTCCAGGCAAAGACTTTCATCTCTTTCATATTGACTGCAATTCAGTTAACTTTTTCCTTCAGTTTTACTCTCTTGGCTCATGCGGACTTCACTTTTTAAAAATTAATTCTCAGTTTTTGGGCATCACTGGCAAAGCCAGCATTTATTGCCCATTCCAAACTTTCCTCTTGAGAAGATGCTGACATGTGGTCTGCAGTCTGTGAGAGGAAGGCCCTTCCTTGTTCTGTTAGAGAGGAAATTCCAGCGTCTTAACCCAATGGCAGTAAGAGAATAGCAATATTTGCTCAGGATGGTGTGTAACCAAGAGGTGATGATATCCTTCTAAGTGGTAGAGATCATAGTTTTCTGAAGTACTTAGAAGGAGCCTTAGTGAGTTGCTGCAGTGAATCTGATAAATGCAGCCACATTAGTTAAGGGAGTGAATCTGGATGTAGGTTTGCTCGCTGAGCTGGCAGGTTCATTTTCAGATGTTGAGTTACCATGCTAGGTAACATCATCAGAGAGCCTCCAGATGAAGCACAGGTGGTATGGCCCACTTTATATTTATGTGTTTAGGTTTCCTTGGGTTGGTGATGTCATTTCCTGTGGTGACACCATTTTATGTGGTGATGTCATTGCCTGTTCTTTTTCTCGGGGTGGGGGGGGTTGGTAAATGAGATCCAAGTCAGTGTGATTGTTGATAGAGTTCCGGTTGGAATGCCAGGCTTCTAGGAATTCTCATGTGTGTCTCTGTTTGGCTTGTCCTAGGATGGATGTGTTGTCCCAGTCGAATGTGTCCTTCCTCATTTGTATATAAGGATACTAGTGAGAGTGAATCTATAAGGGAGTGTGTTGGATGCTGATTATATGGGCTGTTTTGTTGTGGATGATATGAAGCTTCTTGAGCATTATTAGAGTTGAATTCATCCAGGCCAATAATGGACAGTATTCCATTACATGACTTGTGACTCTTAGATCCTTAGACACTGCCTTCCAAATCCATAACCAGTTCCATCTAGAAGGACAAGTGAAGCAGGTACATGAGAAGGATAGGTGACAACACCTCCTCTGTGATAATCCTCAACACTGGTGCCCCACAAAGTTACATACTCAGCTCCCTACTATACTCCTTCCACACACATGACTGTCTGGCCAAATTCCGCACTGACTCCATTTCCAGGTTTGCTGATGACGTCACCATTATAGATCAGATTTCAGACAACAATTCAGAGTACAGGAAGGAGATAGAGTGCTTAATGGCAGGATGTAAAGGTAACAATCTCTCCATCAATGTCAGCAAAATGAAGGAGGTGGTCACTTACTTCAGGAGGTGAAGTGGAGGGCAGGTGCCTGTCTGAATAAATGGTATTGAGGTAGAGATGGTTGAGAGCATCACGTTCCTGGCTGTGATGATCATTAATCATCTAGTCTGGTCCAGCATTGTTGATACTGTGATCAAGAAAGCACAGCACCTCTACTCCCTCAGGAGGCTAAGGAAATTCAGCATGCCTGCAAAGACACTTACAAATTTTTATAGCTATAAGCTAAAGAAGCATCTATCTGGATACATCTTAGCATGGCCTCACAACTGCTTTTTCCTAGACTGAAGAGCATTACAGAGAGTTGTGAACATAGCCCAGTCCATTAAGCAAACCAGACTCCCATCTGTTGACTTCATCTATTCTTCCCACTGCCTCGGGAAACCAACATAATTAAGGATCCCTCTCATCCAGGTTATACTTGCATCCATTTTCTGCTGTACTAAAGACATAAAAGTTTGAATAACATATGAACAGATTCAAGAACAGCCTCTTCCCCGCTGTTATTAGACCTCTTTAATGTTAATGCACCTCTCTACCTTGTCAGCAGGTGTAACATTGTATCCTGCACTCTGTTCTGTTACCCTGATGCACTTATATAGTATGATCTTGTCCCATAAAGCACATGCAACAACATTTCACTGTACTTTGGTACATGTGACAATAATAAATCATATCAAATCACCTGCAACTTCCTTTCCAAGCCACTCACCATCCTGACTTGGAAATATATCAGCATTCCTTTACAGTCACTGGGTCAAAAATGGCATTGAAGGTGTACCCACAGCACATGAATTGCAGCAGTTCAAGAAGGCTACCTTCTTTAGGGCAGCGAGGGATGAGCAATAAATGGGACTTGGGAAAACAGGTGAGTTAATTGTCTCAGAATTCCCAGCTCCGGAACTACAAATTTCTGATTAACCATGACAGTGCTCCCTCCCACCCACCCAAATTGATGTTCGTGAGGGTTTTGATGATGGTATTGCCAATTAATATTAAGAAGAAATGGTTAGATTCTCTCTTGATGGAGTAGCTCATTACCGAACACTTGTAAGGTGCAAATATCAATCAAAGTCTGAATGTTGTCCAGATCTTTGTTAAGTTGAAATGGATTTTTTTTTTCTGACGTCTTGTCTATTAACTTTCTCATGTACTAGACAGAGTGAAAGTTGACTGTGGAAGCCATCGCAGTTGAGGATAAGCTTGTCCTCATCTGATATTCATATGGATTAAGGTTATCAGGACAGGAACGCTGGCCAAATTTTCCTATGTCTACTCAAGAGTGCTGATGCTAGACCTGAAGGGATTTTGCCTTGCAGCCACTATACTGGCCTATTGACATTGCACTCCACCATTTACACTTCTCAAGGTGTGAGCAGATCTGGCAGCAATCCCCAAACGTTCCCGAGGAAAGCTCACTGGCCCTCCCAACTAGCATGAGTCGGATGGTTTTATGTTTCTTGAAAGTGGAAATCTATGCAGCTGTCAAAAGTAAAAACACTGAATACCTTCACCATCTTTCAGCTCAGACCAGAAATCTTGCATGGGATCTTCCAACTTTGTTTGATTTGTTTTCCCATGAAACCATCTCTTCCTTAACATCCTAATCAAATTAGGCTAATTCTTCATGTGGTTCACAAACATTGGACGAACAACAATTTGTGTTTCTTGTAGTAAAACATCCCACGGCACTTTATAAGAATGTTACCCCACAAGGACAGTCTTCAGGCCTTCAGCCTCTTCCTTTCCAATAGACCCATCCAGTCCCCCTCCACCTCTCTAAACTAGTCCTAATTCTCAATAATATTTCCTTCAACTCTTCCTATTTCATCCAAATCCAGAGAATGGCCATTGGCACTCGAATGGGCCCCAGCTGTGCTTGCCTCTTTGTCGGCTTTTTTGTCAAGAATTCCTTCTTCAATACCTACACAGGTACTGTGCCCCAACTCTTCTGCCATTACATGAATGACTGCATCGGTGCTGCATCCTGCACCCAAGCTGAACTGGAGCAATTCATCGATTTCTCCAACAACATTCACCCTGCCCTTAAATTCTCGTGGTCTGTCTTGGACACCTCCCTCCCTTTTCTTTACCTCTTCATTTCCATCTCCAGTGACAGTCTACAGAAGGACATTTACTATAAACCCACAGCTCCCATAATTACCCACCCAGTATTCTGTTTTCCCAATTTCTCCACCTCTGTCGCATCTTCTTGGAAGAGTGGGCATCCCACTCCCAAGCATCCCAGATGTCCACCTATTTTGAATAACATGCTTTCCCCACTCTGTCATCCAGACAGCCCTCCACCACACTTCCTCCATTCCCCACTCCACTGCTCTAAACAACAGCCCCACCTCCAAACACAATAAAGACAGGGTCCACCATGTCCTCACCTTCCACCTCACCAGCCTCCGCATCATCCTTAAACACTTCTGCCAACACCAACTAGACCCCATAACCAAGAACATCTTCCCCTCCCCACGCCTCTCTGCCTTCTACAAGGACCATTCCCTTCGCCAGTCCTTAGTTTTGTGCCACTCTCCCCACCAAACCTCCTTGTCCTGCAACCATAAAAGATGCAAAACCTGCCAGTACACCACCCTTCTCACCTCCATTCAGGGCCCCAAACAGTCCTCCCAGGTGAGACAGAGGTTCACCTGCCTGTCCTCCAACCTAGTTTACTGTATCCGGTGCTCCCAATATGGTCTTCTCGACATCAGGGGGACCAAATGTAAACTAAGGGCATGTTTTGCCAAGTATCTCAGCCAACCTGGCAAGGCCCAACCTGATCTCCCAGTCACCACCATTTTAATTCCCCTTCCCACTCCCATTCCAACATTACCATCCTTGGCCTCTTCCATTGCCATAGCGAATCAGACTGCTAATTGGAGGAACAATACTTCACCTTCCACCTGGGCAGCCTATAGCCCGGAAGACTCAACATTGAGTTCTCCAATTTCAACTAACCTCCCTTCCCATCCCCTGATTCCCTTTCCATCCCCTATCCCTCCCTTCCATTCCTCTGGTCAACCCTTCCTTTCAGCCACCAATCAGAGTTATTCCAACCATTGACCAACCAGGTTGTGTCCTCTACCTGTGTTGACTTATCATTACCTCACTAACCCACCACCACTCCCCCTGCCCCCCCCCCCCGCCAACTTATCTGCAGCTTCCGTAATACCCATCCCCAGTCCTGAAGAAGAGTTACACCTGAAACATTGACTTCTCCACCTCCTGAAGTTGCCTGGCTTGCTGTGTTCTTCCAGCCTCCTGCTTGTCTACGAAAGGTAAAGACTGACACCCAACCAGATAAGGAGATACCAAGAGAGATGACGAAAAGCTTTGGCCTAACATGTAGTTTTTAAGAAGCATCTGAAAGGAGGAAGGCGAGGTAGACAGGCAGAGAAGATTAGGGAGGGAATTTCAGAGCTTGGGGACTAGACTGTCAATACCATGGCCATTAATTGTCGAGCAGTTAAAATCAGAGCACAGGAGGTCAGCGTTAGAGGAGCAGAGAAAACTTGGAGGATTGTAGAACCAGGGGAGATTATAGAGGTAAGAAATGAAATAAAAACAGAAATTACGCAATGTGAAAGACAAACAGTGTAAAGAAACACAGCCCTTCTGAATGCAAACTGGGGCCTGCATTGACTGTGGAGCCAGGCAATAATTTGTCACCTCTGAGATTAATAATCTCAGTAACTCATATTGGGCGTGTATTCTTATTATAAATGAGAGCATAGATGGGCTTACCTAAAGGGAGAGGAGTGATGTCTTTTGAACTTATTAAATAATAAAAACGTTTTTAATTTTCAATGAGCTGCACAGCAAATAGGATACAACTGATATGCCTTGAATTTCCCACTTCACCTGAACACAGTGGTAGTGTCTTATCTTTGAAACCAGGGGTAGGAGTTCAAGTTTCACCTGTTCCAGAGTTGTGTAATAACATCTCTGAATAGGTTGATTAGAAAATATTTAGAAACTTTCCAGACTGGGATCCCCAATCTAATCTGCTATTGTTTGTAAACCTGAACAATCCTCACAACTGACAGCAACATTCTGAAAAAGATAAAAAGAAAAATCCTTTTTTCAAATTTTTTTCTCATATGCACAATTTAAAAAATAGAGAAAAAAAGGAACAATTGCAACTCTTAGAAATCTGAAAGTCATAACTGAAAGGTGTTAAAGGTGTACAGCCAGTCCCTCCATATTGAATCATAGAGATGTACAACACGGAAACAAACCTTTTGGTCCAAATCCTCCGTGCCGAACAGATATTCTAAACTAACCTAGTCCCATTTGCCAGCACTTGGCTCATTTCCCTCTAAACTCTTCCTCTTCATATACCCGTCCAGATGCCTTTTAAATGCTATAATTGTACCAGCCTCCACCACTTCCTCTCTCAGCTCATTCCATACACATACATTCTGTGTGAAAATGTTGTCCCTTGGGTCCCTTTTATATTTTCTCCCTCTCACTGTGAACCTATGCCCTCTAGTCCCCCACCCCAGGGAAAAGACTTTGATTCTTTATTCTATCCATGCCCCTCATGATTTTATAAACTTCTATAAGGTCACCCCTCAGTCTCTGACACTCCAGGGAAAACAGCCCCAGCCTATTCAGCCTCTCCCTATAGCTCAAATCCTCCAACCCTGGCAACATCCTTGTAAATATTTTCTAAATCCTTTCAAGTTTCACAACATCCTTCTGACAGGAAGGAGACCAGAATTGTGTGCAATATTCCAAAAGTGATATAATCAATGTCCTGTACAGCTGCAACATGACCACCCAACTCATAAAATCAATGCTCTGACCAATAAAGGGAAGCGTACCAAATGCCTTCTTCACTATCCTATCTACCTGCAACTCTACTTTCAAGGAATTATGAGCATGCATTCTAAGATCTCTTTGTTCAGCAACAGTCCTCAGGACCTTACCGTTAAGTGTATAAGTCCTGCTAAGATTTGCTTTTTCAAAATGCAGCACCTCACACTTATCTAACCTAACCTCCATCTACCACTCTCAGCCAATTGGCCCATCTAATCAAGATCCCATTGTACTCTGCGGTAACCTTCCCCAGTGTCCACTACACCTCCAATTTTGGTGTCGTCTGCAAACATACTAACTGTACCTCCTATGTTCACATCCAAATCATTTATATCAATGACGAAAAGTAGTGGACCCAGCACCGATCCTTGTGGCACATCACTGGTCACAGGCCTCCAGTCTGAAAAGCAACCCTCCACCACCACCCTCTGTCTTCTACCTTTGAACCAGTTCTGTATTCAAATGGCTAGTTCTCCCTGTATTCCATGAGATCTAACCTTGCTAACTAGTCTACCATGGAGAATCTTGTCGAAGTCCATATAGATCACATATACCGCTCTGCCCTCACCAATCCTTTTTGTTGATTTTTCAAAAAAACTCAATCAAGTTCAGGGCTCTAGAGGAAGAACAGCTGAATGATCCATATGTAGACCAATCTCCAATATTTATTTCATGTTAAATGCCAATAAAGAACACTTAGATCAATGCATTGCCAGTAGAATTCAAAAGGGAAATCATTGCATGACTGATAGTGCTTTGTCCAGCATTTCCATGATGCATCAGATGACACTCTCCGTTCTCAATCAGAACATTGTGGATTCAATTTTCTATCCAGAAACTTAAGCTCAAAATTTAAGCTGACTCTTCCTGGGCTGTACTGTTAAAAGCAATTAAATGTTAAACCAAGGTTTATTCCTCAGTCTGTCACACAAAGAAAATATTATCTGGTCATTATCATGTAGTTCTGTGCTCAACCATTCTGTTTGCAAATTGGCTGCCTCATTTCCAACTTTGCAACATGGACTTCAGTTAAAAAAGAACTTCGTTGGCTGCAAGACTTTGTGTGAAATGCTGAGATTGTGAAAAGGTGCTGTATAAATGCAAGCCTTATGGCTCAGTGTTGCCTTTGGCCATGAAGGGAACTAGGTAGAAAGATATTTGTAATAGCAGAGTCTTTCACATGTCCCCTACAGTGACCAAAATTGATTTACCATGCTTGTGTCTCTCATATGAGTGAACCCTGCCCGTCAGGATCAGCAGGGACTATGTTTTTATAAATGATTATCTCCAACCTGTTTGTCATTGTTAATTTACTTTGGAAGATGAAATGAATATCGACGGCTCCCAATTTCAACCCAGGCTTCAGGCTGTCATCCCTGGCCTATGCCCAGCTTTCTCTTTAATCAATCCTCGCCCCCCTCCCAGGAAAAATAATTAAAACTAAACTGTGAGAGGAAGCACTCTTTAAATATATCCACACGAAATGTGGAGATAAATCAGCCGATAGGAAAACCATGGATTGTGTAAACATTCTGTACACAATGTGATGCCAACTAAGACTTGTCCCTCTGCTTGTTCAGCCCTGGCCATTGACACAGCTGTTGCCTGATGGAATGCACTGTGCTAGGCATGATTTCCTTGGGGCAATATCTTTTGGTTTGTAGAATACAGGTCCTTTTTCAAAGAAATATCAAAGGTTTCATTGCTACAGCAAATTCCCAAGAACTGGCTGCTTTCTCTTATGTTAGAAATAGGCCATTCAATCCCTCAATTCTGTTCCCCTGATGATCTGTGCTTCAGTTCTACTGTTTGCCTTTGCTCAATATCCCTTTGCAGTGATTATAACGAGGCTAGCCAAGTGGACATCATCGAAAATGAGATCGGGGCCGTTAATCTGGTCTAATCAGGGAACCTTGGCTGACAGATAAAAACAGGAGTGTCAGACATCCTGTTCATACTGAGAGCTGGCTCTGAGGGAACTGCATCAGTGTCAAGGACTTTTCACATGTAAGTAAAGGGTAATTTGGTGACAGGATACCAGCCTCTGTGAAGTTATTTCATTCTTGATTCTCTTTCTAGATCAATCCCAAACTTGTAATTTACCTACACTACCTATTCCTTTTTAAGCAAAAGTGTTCTAGACCTCAAATAATCCTTGTATAATAAAATACTCCCTGATTTCTTCCCTGAACAGCTTTGCTGTAGTTTTAAGATCGTTTTACTTGTTCTAGATGTTCCTACAGTGAAAATAGTTGATCTGCATCCGCCTTATCAACTCACCTTATAATGTCAAATAACATGATAAGATCTTCTCTAAACTTCAGTTAATGTAACCTGCCCTCATAATTCAATTTATTCAGCCCTGGCATAACTTTGGTGAACCTTACAGTGCAGTTAGCCAGTAAAAATATATAATCAGTCTTAAAAGCCTTTATAACCTGCTATTGATGCACTCACACATGTTAAGCTGCCCTTTGGTGGAGAAAATATACCAAGTCCCTGCTTTCTTTCAGGTAGATACAGTATTAAGTTCCTATGGGTGGGGGGTGGGGGGTAGTGTCAGTTAGTTCATTGGCTGGATGACTCGTTTGTGGTGCAGAGTGACGCCAACAGTCTGGTTCAGTTAACGGACCAGCTGAGATTACCATGAAGGTCCTACCTTCACAACCTCACATCCTAGCCTGAGATGTGGTGACCCTCAGGTTCAACTCATCACCAGTCGTCTGTCTCTGAGAGTGCAGCCTTATATTCCTCTGGGACTATGGAGACTTTACCTTTAAAATTCTTTCAGCAGTACCACCAGAGAAATAGATTCAAAAATCAGCCATCTGATTGGTGTCAGTGGGATATTGCTGGCACAAAATGGCTGGCACATTTGTGAGACAACAGTGACAGCACATTTTTTAAATCCTTTCAAAGGAAGTGGGAATCACTGGCTCGGCAAACATTGGTTGGCCATCCCTAATTTCCCTTAAGAAGGTGCTGCTGATTCACTTCCTTGAACTGCTGGATTCCATGTTGATATAGCTACGTCCACGGTGTTGTTACAGAGTGAGTTCAGACTTTTGACTCAATGGCAGTGAAGGAGCAGAAGTATACTTCCAAGTTCAGGTTATTGTGTGACTTGCAGCTGCTGGTCTTCACATGCACCTGCTACCCTTGTCCTTCTTGATGATGTGAGTTTGAAAAGTACTATTTGTGTTTTTTTCGCAGTGCATCTTGTAAATAGTGCACACTGTTGCCACTGTGCGTTGGTTGTGGAGGGAATTAGTATTTTTTAAAATTCATTCATGGGTTGTGGAATCACTGGCTGGACCATCATTTATTGCCAAACTCTAGTTACCCTTGAGAAGGTGATTATGATCTGCCTCCCTGAACTGCTCAGTCCATTTGCTGTAGGTAGACCCACAGTGCCATAAGGAAGGGAGTTCTGGGATTTTGATTCAGCATCAGTTAAGGAATGGCAATATATTTGCCAGTCAGGATGATGTGTGGCTTGGGGGTGTAAATGTAAGAGGTGGTGTTTCCATGTACCTGCCACCTTGTCCTTCTAAATGGTAGTGGTCTCCTGGTTTGGGAGGTGCTCTCTCAGGAGCTTGGTGAATTTCTGTAGTGCATCCTGAAGGTGGGACACACTGTTGCTACTGAGTGTCGCTGGTGGGTGTTTGTGGATGTGGTGCCAAGCAAGTAGGCTGCTTTGTCTTGGATGATATCAAGCTTCTTGAGTGCTGTTGAAGCTGCAGTCATCCAGGCAAGTGGGAAGTATTCCATCACGTTCCTGATCTTTGCCGTATAGATGTAGGGCAGGCCTTGGGGAGTCAGGAGGTGAGTCCCTGCAGGATTTCCCCGCCTCTGATGTGTTTTCATAGCCACAATATTTATTCTAGCTCGTCCAGTTCAATTTTTGGTCAATGGTAACCCCCAGGATGTTGATAGTGGTGGATTCAGTGGTGGTAATGCTACTGAATATCAAGAGGTGAGTGTTATATTCTCTCATTGGAAATGGTCATTAGCTGGCATTTGTGTGGCCCAAATGTTACTTATCATTTGTCATCTTAAAGCTTGGATATTGTCCAGGTCTTGCTGCATTAAGGCATGGATTGCTTCAGTATATGAGAAGTTAGGAATGGCTATAAACATTGTGCAATCATCAGCAAACATCCCCGCTTCTGACTTTACTATGGAGAGAAGTCCATTGCAGCAGCCTGAAGATGGTTGGGCCTCACCACCCTGAAGAATTCCTGCAGATCGTTGGATGCCAATCATGTAGGTTGTGGGTGAGAAGCTTCTTGAGTGTTGTTGGAGCTGCATTCAACAAGGCAACTGGGAAGTATTCCTTCACACATCTGACTTATGCCTTGTAGAGGGTGGGCAATCTTTAGAGAGTCAGGAATTAGTCATTCATAGAGTTATAGAATCATACAGTACAGAAGATGCTTTTCATCCCATTCAGTCTGCACCAGTAAAACCAATTTAAATCTACACTAGTCCCACTTTCCAGCACTTGACCCATAGCTTTGAATGTTGTGTCATTTCAAGTACTTTTTAAACGTTGTGAGGTTCTCCATCTCAAGTAATATCCCAGGCAGGGCATTCTACCATTCTCTGGGTAAAAAAGACTGTCCTCAAATCACTTCTAAACCTCCATATTTTACCTTTAAAATTACGCTCCCTTGTTATTGACCCTTCAGCCAGTCCACTTTGACCATGCCCATCCTCCATAACCTCAATCAGGTTCTTCCCCAGACCTTCTCTGCTCTAAAAAAAAACAACCTCGGTTTATTCAGCTCCTCTTCATACTAAATTGCTCCATCTGAGGCAACACTCTGGTGAATCTCCTCTGCACCATCTCCAGTGAAATTACGTCCTTCCTATAGTGCTGTGACTAGAACTGCTCACGGAACTCCAGCTATGGTCTAACCAAAGTTATGTACAACTATAATCCTATAGTCTATGCCAAGACTGGTAAAGGCAAGCCTTCTTAATTACCCTATTGACCTATCTTGCCACCTTCAGGGGTCTGTGCATCAGCACCCCAAAATCCTTCTGTTCCTCTGAGCTTCTTCGTGTCCTGCCATTCATTAAATACTCCCTTATCTTGTTACTTCTTCCAAATGCATCACCTTACACTTTTCGGGATTAAATTCCATCGACACTGTCTGTTTCCATATCTTGCCACCTTCAGGGGTCTGTGGATCAGCACCCCAAAATCCTTCTGTTCCTCTGAGCTTCCTCGTGTCCTGCCATTCATTAAATACTCCCTTATCTTGTTACTTCTTCCAAATGCATCACCTTACATTTTTCGGGATTAAATTCCATCGACACTGTCTGTTTCCATGCTGTACATCTCTATGACTCTATGACTGATCTGCCTATATGACTAACCTGTCTCTATTTCGCTGTATAATAAGACCGTCTTCCTCAATATTAGCCCCATGGACAATCGTTGTGTCATTAGCAAACTTGCTTATCATTCCCACCACATTTTCTGTACATCATTCAAAAACATCACAAATAATAAGTGACCCAGCACTGATCCCTGTAATATGCCTCTGGATACCAGCCTCCAATCACAGTCATAGATCTCTACTATCACCCTCTGTATCCTAGCACGAAGCCATTTTTGGATTTAACTAGACAAGTTACACTAGATCCCATGTGCTTTTATCTTCCTTATCAATTTCCCATGTGGGACCTTGTCAAAGGCTTTGCTGAAATCTATATAACCTGCATCTACGCACAAGGTCATCTCCTCAAAAAATTCAATCAAATTTGTTAAGCATGACCTCCCTCTGACAAAGTCATGAGATTATCCTTGATCAAGCCTTGCCTCTCCAAGTGGATATTAATTCTCACCTTCAGAATTTCTTCAATCGTTTCCTTACTATTGATGTGAGACTTGCTGGTCTGTAATTGCCTGGTTTATCTCTACCACATTTTATCTTTTAAAATGTGAAACTGCATTAGCTCTCCTCCAGTACTCTGGCATCTCCCCTGTGGCCAGAGAAGAATTAAAAATTTGGATTAGAGCCCCTTTAATTTCCTCCCTCATCTCCTACAGCAGCTTGGGATTTTCCACAAGGTTTTCAGCTTCTGACCTACTGTTGTAACTACAGTACTTAACATGACTGGTCCAGTTCAGTTTCTTGTCAACAGCCAGCCCTAGGATGTTTATATTGAGAGATCTGATGATTGCAATGTCCTGGAATGTCATGGAGTAACGGTTAAATTCTTTCATGCTAGAGGAGGTCATTGTCCAGCACTTGCATTGTGTAAAATGTTACTTGCCACATATCAGGCCAAAACTGAATATTGTTCAGGTCTTCCTGTGTATGAACATGGACTGCTTCATATCCCAGGAGACGTGAATGGACTTGCATATTGTGCAATCATTGGTAAACATCCCTATTTCTCAATGAAAGTTCAGTTGAAGATTAAGAAATAAATACTTTTAAGATATTTCATGACATAACAAGGCATATGTGATCTATAGTGCATACTGTTACCTTGTAGCAGAACTTCCTTAAGCCCTGAATGACTGGTTGTTCATTTACTATTTGTGGGGACTAGTTGTAAACAAATTGCTGTAAATTTGTCAAAGTTATCCATAGGTGAGATCATCTTTGGGATCTGTTAAGGATCTATAGAAATTATTATCTCTTTCACGACATTACCACAACTGATTCACCTTTCCTACTCTTCCCTGTTGCTTGTGCCCTGCTCAATTTGCCTTAATTAGTTTTGTTTTGAAAAGTGATCCCTACTGAGGGTCTGTTCTAGGATTTGGATTGAAGATGTGAGAGATGCAACTTTAAGACTCTAAATTCTGAACCAGTATCTATACTCCAATTGAAAGCATAAAGAAAAAGGTAACATTGGGCTGAAGGTGGGGATGTAGCCCTTTTGAATGGTTCTAATTCAGCTTCTCTTGTGTGTGTTCGGGTGGTTGCTGTTGTAGTTCAGGGCATGGTCAGTATGTGGCTTTCCTGCACCCATTCTGTGTTCTTTCTGCCATCGCACCCAGGAATGGGAATTGATTGTTGGTTTTCTCCTCCCTTGTAAATCTGATACCCTGTGAGTATGGTGTTGATCATCCGGTGTGTGTTCTCGATTTCTGTTTTGTTAATGATAATGAAAGTGTCGTCCATGTATCTGCTCCAGAGTTTGGGAAGGCTGTTTGTTCCACTCTTTGCATCACTGCTTCTGCTATGAGCCCAGAGATGGGTGAGCACATAGGTGTCCCATTGTTCTATTCATATATTTGCACGACAACAGCAACCATCCAAACACACTCAAGAGAAGCTGCACTAAGAGAAGGCGAGGACTGCAGATACTGGAGATCAGAGTCGAAAACGTGTGGCACTGGAAAAGCACAGTCAGTCAGGCAGCATCTGAGGAGCAGGAGAGTCAGCGTTTCGAAGAGCTTATGCTTGAAACATCAACTCTCTTGCTTCTTGGATGCTGCCTGACTGGGTGTGCTTTTCCAGCACCACACGTTTTGAAGCGGCATTAGGACCCTGTTCAAAAAGACTATAACACACTGCAGCAGTCCCGACCTTCGAAGGGAAGATGAATAACACCCCTACATTGCATTCACCAAGAACGGATATCCCCAGAACTTCATCTGCAGACACCTAACAGACAAACAATGTGACAAGGACATGCCACAACCTAACTCATGAGCCATGCTACCTTACATAAAAAACTGTCAGTTCTGACAGCCAGACTTCTCCGACCACTGGGCTTCATGACGGCCCATAAACCGACAGCCATGCTCAGACAACAACTTACCAGGACAAAAGTCCCTATACCCATCATGTGCAAGACTAACATAATTTACAAGATTCCACACAAAGACTGCACAAAACACTATAAAGGGCAAACAGGTAGACAACTAACAATCCGCATCCACGAATACCAACTAGCCACTGAACACAATGACCAGCTGCCCCTGGTAGCCATACACACAGATGACAGCAACCACAAATTCGACTGGGACAACACAACAATCATAGGACAAGCCAAACAGGACAACCAGAGAATTTCTAGAAGCATGGCGCTCATCCACGGACTCCAACAACAAGCACATAGACTGAGACTCCATACACTGGCCATTACAACGAAGAACCGGAACTGGGAACTGGCAACTGGAAGCAGCGGAAACAGAACCAAATAAATTGCAGAAGACAGAGTACAGCAGAGCTTCACAGGAGGCTCCAAAACACTGAAGATGTCACCTAGACAGGGGATAAAATATCTGCAAATCAACTTCCTAGATCGGCGAACATACCCACAATTACAACAGCCAGCACCCAAGCTACAAATCTTTACGCAAACCTTGGGCAATAATTACTTTTTAAGGTGGTTCACTGAATAAGTTGCATTCAGTTTCACAATACAAATAACACTGACACTTCATTCATCACAAATGTGTGAATGCTTTGACAGCCAAGATTCTTTGAACCTCTCGAGATAAGAGTCATTTGCTGCTACCTGAAGATATAAATAAAATGATGGATTGGACTGACATAGTTCATTTCAGTTCAGGCAGCAGTTGGACCACATTGCCCCCACCAGTATCCCCTGGATAGGGAAGTGAAAATAACCAACATGGGATCCTATTCCTCATTCAAGTCCTAATCCCATTCCTGATCTCATTTCTAATCCCACTGCAGTGAAACACATTCCTGATTCCACTGCTAAACCCATATAAGAAGTGGGAGTGGGTGTAGCTAATCCATCCCCTTGATCCTGCTCCACCAATCAGTTGAATTTAATGTGGCCTCAACTCCATTTCCTCTCTAGCCATTTATCCATGCAGCAAAAATTTCCACAATCAGTATGCCACATAGTTTGATAGGCTTGCAGATATTTTGACAGCACATAAAAATTCCCAGAAATTCATCCCCCTCCTCACAGAGCTACTATTTATAGTGAACCCTTATTTGTTTTCATTTTATAATGTGTAGAAGTCGCTATGGTAACATTGCTAAAATATTCTACTGATTTGTTTTCAAAAAGCTGTGATAGTGATTATTTTTAGTCTCGATGGTTCATTTCAGAAGGTTTGCCTTCTTTTCACCCCCTCCTCCACTGAGGATGCAGATTTTTGGCGGGAGTAGAATTGCACAGGACCTGGTACCTCACCCAATGGACTGTTCTTCCTTGCTATGGCAGGGGGTAGAGGTGAGAGGCAAGGCACATCAGTTGAGTTGAATGTAGTCCTCAGTCAAAAGTGACATTCAACTATTTCCAGCAGGTAGTTGCTGGCACTAATTGGAAATCAGAGCTCTGGCTAATATTTGTTCTCTATCTATTTCTATCCCTCTTCATCTCCCCCCCCCACTGCCCCCCCACTCTCTCTCTTTCTCTGTCTGACTCCAAACCCCAGACCCCCCCTCTGTCTGTCTGTGTCTCTCTCTCTCTCTCTCTGTCCCCCACTTCCCTCATTCTGGACCAGCTAAGCCAGTGTAGAATACTTTGTTAAATTGAGAAAGAATCCCAAGTGCATTTTTCTACTTTGGCTCAAAATATTCAATAAACATGCTGAGTTCAGCAGTGACCCTGTTTCTTAAGATAGAAAAGCTGATGTCATTGTTAGCATTAATCAGCTGCGAGGAAAGCAGAAAAGGAGGGAAAAATTTTGGCAATCGACTAGAGTAAGTATCAGCATAAATTACATAGTAGTAGAAACTGGTCAATAAAGAGGAGAAAATGAAAATGCATCAACACAGTCACGTCACTCAACAGGCTCCTTAAGATTACCGGAGCATAGGAACAAGGGAAAGCCATTTCATCTCTCAAGCCTGTTCTATCATTCATTTAGATTGCAATTGAACAATATATTCTAATTCCATACACCTGTGTTTGCTTTGTAACTCTTGATAATTCTATTCAACAAAAATCTCTACAGAGGGACAAAGGAAGTTTATTTATTTTTATTTATTTCTTCTTGTAGGGAAAAATCAGCATTTATTGCCATATCCCATAAGTGCCATTTGAGACACCTTCATAACAATAAAGTGGCTTACTCGTCCTTTTTAATTGTATCTAAGAGTTAACTACATTGCTGAGGGTCTGGAGTCACATATGCCTGACCTTGTAATGATAACAGATTTCTTTTGATAAAAGGAACAGGATAAAAACAGGAATAAACGGTCTCTGGACTCTCGTTATTTCATTTGTGAATGTTGAAAGGGTTCAGAAAAGATTTGCAAGGATGTTGCCAGAGTTGGAAGATATGAGCTCAAGGGAGAGGCTGAACAGGCTGGGGCTGCTTTCCCTGTAGCCTCGGAGGCTGAGGGTTGACCTTATAAAGGTTTACAAAATCATGAAGAGCATGGATAGGATAAATAGACAAGGTCTTTTCCCTGGGGTGGACAAGTTGAGAACTAGAGGGCATAGGTTTAGGGTGAGAGGAGAAAGATTTAAAAGGGCAGCTTTTTCATGCAGAGGGTGGTGAGTGAATGGAATGAGCTGCCAGAGGAAGTGATGGAGGCTGATACAAGTACAGCATTTAAAAGGCACCTGGATGGGTATATAGATAGGAAGGGTTTGGAGGGATATGGGCCACATGCTGGTAAATGGGACTAGATTAGGTAAGGATATCCAGTTGGCATGGATGAGTTGAACCAAAGAGTCTATTTCCATGCTGTACATCTCTATGACTCTATGTCTCTAAAAGAAAGTGAGGTTATCCACTTTGGTAGAAAGAACATATGGACAGTATATTTCTTAAATGCTGAAAGGTTGAAAGCTGTAGCTGTGGGAAGAGACTTGGGTGTCCTGGTGAATATGTCAGTAAAGGTTAGCATGAATGTGGAGCAAACTATTAGAAAGGCTCATGGAATGTTAGCTGTTATCGGAGTATCGGAGTAATGAACTCTTTTTTTTTAATTGCAAATGAGCTTGGCTACACCGCTCCAGGAATACTGTGTACAATTTGAGTCTCTTTATCTCAGGAAATATGTTATTGCTATAGATAGATTACAACGAAGATTCACCACATTTGTTCCTGGGATGGTGGGACTGTCCTATGAAGAGAGATTTGTCAAACTGGGCCTCTGTTCTTTAGAGCTTCAAAGAATTAGAAGTGGTGATTACAGAATTAGAGGCTGCACAGTGGCTCTGCGGTTAGCCTCACAGTGCCAGGGACCTAGTATCAATTCCAGCCTTGCGCAGCTGTCCATGTGGAGTTTGCACATTCTCCCTGTGTTTGCGTGGGTTTCTGGCAGGTTTTTCAATTTCCTTCCACAGTCTGAAGATGTGCAGGTTAGATAGATTGACCATGGTAAATTGTCTTTAGTGTCCAGGAATGTGCAGGCTAGGTGGATTAACCATGGTAAATGCGAGGTTAGGAGGATAGGGTGGGGGCGTGGGTCTGGATGGGTGGTCTTCAGAGGGTCGGTGCACACTGAATTGGCCAAATGGTCTCTTTTTGGACTATAGGCATTTTTGCTGTTATGATTTCACTGAAATTTAAAAAAAGTACTTAAAGGAATAAGCTGGGTAGATGTAGGTTAGATCTTTTCTCTGCTTGAAGAATCTCTGGTTGGCAGTTTGCCATATAGGACTACGATGAAGAGAAATTATTTTACTCAGAGGATGGAGAATCTTTGGGGATCTCTACCCAAAAGGGCTGTGGAAGCTCTGGGTTGAAGTAGAGATTGATACATTTTTGATTATCAGTGATGTAAAGGGTTATGGGGATAGTGTGGGAAAAAGACATTGAAGTGTTCAATTGGTCATGATTGAAATAAAGGTAGATGCAGACTCAATGGGCTGAATGGTTCACTGCTGTTCCTATGTTTGAGAAAAGGTGCTACGTTATTGCATAGGGGCGAAGTCAGTTAGCTGACATAAGAGTTCTGTCTGACTTGTCCAGGTCACGTCAAAAACACCCTTCCGCATGCTGCCCTACTGACCAAATTATCTTAAACCGACTTGACAAATAGGATGCTATGATAATATCAAATCCAGCATTTTGTGAGAATTTAAGATACATTAGAATCCAACATCCTACATTTGACTGTTTCAAAATGTTAGTAACATTCAATTCTGCCGAGACATAGGGGAGGGCATATTGCAAGATTTTCAATAGGTGACTCAGGATAGTTTTTGGAGTTAATGGAAAGTTGTTTAAATATCACAGTTATTTGGAGAAGAAGGCCCATGGTTATGAGTGTTGCAGTTAGCTGAACCACTGGGAAGACAGCTAAACAAAACAGATTCTCCATGGGGAGACAGAAACAATTGAACAACTCTTGTGCTATTGGAACTCAGGAAGAAGTTCTCAGAATCAGAAGGCAGCTCAGTGCTTATCTCATGGCTTAGAAAACGTCCTGAGAAGACGAGAAAGTGAGAAAGTCACTGGCTATGTGTTGGGAGAAACTGTAATGTGTACAGAAAATGCCTGTGAGCATTAATACCTCAGTGCAGCTCAGTGGATATTGAAAAGCTTCCAAGCTGTATTTGCTTCATGCAACTCAGCAAGTTTGGACAGGGAAAAAACCCAATGGTAGGACTGACTCAGTAAGACTAGCTGTCTGTGAGCGAATGCTGGAATGTGTTCCAGAGTGTCCGGGAGGGTAGACCCAAGAAAGGAGAGTGATTAACCAAATCAGAAGCAATCATTGAGGCAATTCATCATTGAGCGGTTTTTTGAGAGGGAGGCCCCAGATAGATTGATAATAGTGCAATTGTAACCTCTTGAGATGTCCAGTGAGATTTGATGACTTAACGTATCATTAACAACTGGGAGAAAATACAGTGAAATCAGTGGGATCTGTCTTGATTGCATTTGCCATATAATGTGTCTATGGAATGTTTGATCACCATCAATCACACATATTTACCAATGTTAATTCTGAGTAAACTTATATTGTAGGTTATATTACTATTTGAATGCTGCACAGTAAAATTTATTATTGATTATTCAAAATTATGGAGCCTTGAGGCTTTATTTTCTTAACAAGTTCATGCAATATCTCCTTTAAAAATATAAGTTACTGGCCATAGCCAGATCATAACATAAAGTTGGGGGCCTAGTACAGGAGAGTAACAATGGACCCCAATTGCCATCTCAGAACAGAAGCAAAAGGAGAACGAGGCAGCAGTGAAGGGACAGAAGAGCTTCACTAATTTACTGAAATGTTAACTTGGCTTTCCCTCCACAGATACTGCCAACCTGCTGAGTTTCTCCAGCAATTTCTGTTTTTGTTTCAGATTTCCAGCATCCATTATTCTTTGTTTTAATTTTTAATAGGTTTGACATGACTGTCCGTGACCAGTTGACCCCATAGATAGAAGAACTTTAAGAGAGCGGGAGTGCACTTCTTTTCCTTATGAGTGCATTGGCTCCCTGTCCCATGGTAGAGCCAAACCCCTTTCCCTGGAGACACTGGTGTCAACAATAGGGTAGGGAATCAAAGAGCCCCTGCCTGTTCACTGTCAGTTATATGTTGGCAGTCAGAGCTCAGTGTTGAGGGAAACTCCAGTTGGTAAGATAGGGATGAATGTATCAACTTCCCTCGCCCATTACCCTCTCCTTTTCTGTCACTTCTGAGGAGATACCTTATAATAATCACATACTGATATGCCTTACTGGCAGGTTCTCACATCAACAAACTCAGCAAATTTGTTGCTGGTGATATGCCCTGCACAGTCTGTTCCTGAACAAATGACTGGTTGGCAAAATAATTTCTGTGCACTGTGAGAAATGGAAGTGATTAATGTGCTTTACTATTGATGTGTGTACTGGGTTTGGTGTGTGTGTGGTGATTCTTGTTTGTGTTTCCAGACGTAAAGCATTTCTGGATTCTCCAAGTGGAGCCCCTGGGTATAAGGACTTTTGACAAGTTGTGTTGAAGTGTGCTCAGGATAATCTTTATTCTGCTGTACTGGAACAATGAATTTGTTTTAATTCTTAAAGCGTGTGATTTATTGTAAAACAATCTCAAGTGCTCCAAATTAATAAAAATGTATTACATTCCTGGAGGGAACATAAATCATGTAACAAATATTCTTATAATATAAATTATGTTGCTTTAAACTTCTGCCTGAACTATTTCTGCAGGTAGAATTCTGGCAGCCACTCTATGAAGGGGTCTCATGATACAGTCTTTCCTACCCCAACTGTCACTTCTTAACACCCACAGCTCTGAAAAGGATTACTGTTTTTCTCCCCTAGTTTAATTGCCAATTCTCGAAGTAGTAACATAATCCTTTGATTTCAGAAGAGTCAGTTGCCCTCTAAACCCTCATTAAAGTAGAAGAAATCTTGTGTTTCTATAATATCTTTCACGATATCTGGAATCCCAAACTGTTTTTTAACCAATTTAGGTATGTTTGAAATATAGCTTGGATCTAGCATGAAAAACATGGCAGCCAATTTGTGCACAGAAAGATCCCAAAATATTCAGGGGATAAAAGATCAACTGATTGTTTTTTGTGGATGTTGACTGGAGCATAGATATTGGCCCAAACCACTGGGGAAACTCCCTTCTTTTTTTTGAAGTATTGCCTTCAGAACTTTCTCAACTTCTAGGCACTCTTTAAAAGGAAAATGAGGAATTCTTTTGGAATACTGGCCAATACTTGCCTCTCAGCCTTTCACACTGAAACAGATTACCTGCTCATAATCTCATTTCTGTTTGTGGAATCTTTTTGTGCATTAAATGTTGCCTCATTTCTTATATCACAATAGTGACCATACATCAACTGTATCATTGTTTTAAAATGCTTTTGAATGTCCAGATGTTGTGAAAGGCACTATTTAAATGCAATTCTTTCTCTTTTTTGTATGTCATTCAACCATTCACTTCTAAATTAAATTCCTAACCTCTTTGGTAGGATGTAAAACAGAAGAGGAAAATGGTTGTCTTTGTGCTACCAGTAAGATATTTACCAGCTACCCTGTACCTAAAATAATCTACTGAATATTTAAGTGATTAGTCTGCTCTCTCTGGTTTTTCAGTAACACTGCTGACTTCCTGCTCTAATTAGCTCTTGTTTTTGTAATTTCATATCCTGACCTTTCATCTAAGCTCCTTAATCAGTTAATTTCCTTGTTTATAGTTGAGTTTGAGATCAGGCAATGGATGAGGAAGACCATGAGTATATTCATACATTAAGTCATATAACATAACAATATTTTCTACAAAATCTTTGATGTAGTAAAAAGTCCCAAGCTGCTTCACAGGAGCAATTTTCAACCAGAATTTGACAGCATCCCACGTAAAGGAGATTTTAAGACACATGGCCAAAGATTTTAGCAGAGAAGTTTAGCAAAGTTTTGTATTAACTCACATTTACAAAGAATACAAGGTGTGACCAGCTAGAAGTACATTCGCAAGAAAATTCATAGGCCCCATCACAACATCCAATTCTCTATAAATGAGTCTCAAGGTGTTTTTTTCCCGCCACACTACTCAGAGATCCATTCTATGTATTGATCACCTTCATGTTGAGAACTTCCTGATATCAATCAAGTCAGTTTGAATTGGTGTCACTTTGTGATTACATAGTATTCAGAAATTACCATTATCTATTTTTCAAAAGAGGAAAAGCCACATGTTTCTGTTATCTTCCTTCACAACCTCGTCAATCTGATATTATGCAACTATCTTGTGTCCCTTCTCTGCATTCCTTCTAGGTTTAAATAGCTCTCTTGAGTCATTGTAGCCAAATGACAGACTGTAATCAAGATGCAGTCTGACCAGAGTTTCGCTACTTAGTTAAAAATACAATTGAGACACAATAATGAACTCAGTGGGGAACTGGGGGGGGATTTCTTTACTCAGAAAGTATTTAAAGTGTGAAACTTGCTTTGGCAAGAAATGGTTGAGACAAATATGTTAGGTGCTTTCATGAGGAAACTGGGTAACTACATATGGAAAAAGAAATATAAAGACAGGCTAGAAGGCTGAGGAAAGGTGGGAATTGGAGGAGATTCATGTTGAATATGAACATGAGTACAGAGTTGTTGGGCTGAATGGTCTGTTTCAGTGCTGTTTTTCTATTGCAGCAAGGACAATACCAATCTTGTCCTGGTTTAAATTAGTATTCATTGCATTAGGTCCAACCCTGTAAACATCTGAAAAGCTGAGGGCAGTAGTGATATAGCACACTGAACAGCTCGACTCTCTCAGCATGGGTTGCAGCTGCAGGGTCCTACTTGGCTTGGGCTGCTGTTAGGGGTTAGTAGAGCTGAAGGTTCAAGAGTGGGAGGATCTGGAGAAGGCTGCTGAGCCAGATCAGGAATTCAGAGCAAAGAAGGAATGATATCTAGTTGAGGGGGCAGGAGGGGTTGGCACTGAGCAGAAGCAGCACAAACAATGCCCATAAACATTTTGAAAAGAAAAACATGTTACCATCAGAGACTGTTAGTGGGTGTGAACAGCTTAGGACAGACACAGTAATGCTAGTTGTAAAAGAGGAAACAATACTGATCATAAAAGGCACTGGAGTGTAAATTCTGGAGTCAGTGACATGACAGTTCAACCCTTATTCATGACATCCAAGATCAGTATTGATCTGCCCTTGAACATCACATCCCAGACTTATCTTTAATGTGGCAAGGGCTTTAGTAGGTGAAAAATGGATCCCAAAATGCCAAATTAGTACCAGATGATGCAGACCTGTATGTCAAGCTTGGATTGTATATGATAAGATGTGTGTATGTCAGTATTTTGATAACGTTCCTGTCTACCTGTCTTCTGCATGTTGCCTGTTGTATTAGTGATATATTTCTGAGAGTGAAAGGTTCATGACCTGACATATTCACCTCTAACTGTATTGCCAGTTTAATCTCTGCACTCCTAAATACAATAATTTTTGTTATCTTGAGCTCAGTGTTGCCTCCTGGCCCTTGCTGCCTGTACTATTCTATGGGGTTGAGAGGAGGATTAGGTTAGACTGTAATCCTGCTCACTTTCCCCATCTCTCTACTACAGTTTGAAAGTCAGCACACATGGTAGGACTCAGAGAAGATTACAGAAAAATCAACGTTTTGGGCAAAAGCCCTTCATCCTTTGCCTCAGAGAAGATTACGTAGGTTTGTGGGAAGGGAGAGAGTGTGGCAGCCAAAACCCTTTGAAACCATCACTGCAAGCATTGATTCATATAGTTTAAATATTGAACCCAATAAATGTGATGTTGGATTTACTGAGTAAAAACTGAGGAGCCCTTGTCCTACAATTTTTGCTTAAGATTTTTATACATATGGTTATGTGTTTGCTTATTTACACAAATGAACAAGTGTTTTGTGCATGTGTATGTTTTCACGTGATATTTGTACATGAATATGTGTTTCTATGTGAACATGTGTGTACATAAATTTGAGCATGTGCACAATAGAGATAGCTTACAGACAGCACAGTGCATCAGGGTGGGATATCCCAAGAGACACTTGATGAACGTAAAAAAATTTCATTAAAATATTATAGTCCTGGTTTTGTGGAGAAAGCAGTGTGAGCTCAGTATTAACTTTGTCTTTAATCTTTTATTTATATTGGCATCCTGCATGCTCCACACAGGTGGAACAGCAAGATAGAGGATGAGATGCAGCATTTATCACATCATCAGTAGCAATGATGGAGGAGGGGGGTGGTGGAGGTGGAATCCTCCTATTGACCTGGCACTCATCCAACTTCCTTCAAAGAAAATGCCTCCTGGTCATGAAGTGTCAGGGGGCTCTCACGGAATAGAAATTAAATACCCAAACAGGATTGGTGCAGGGAAAGCAAACACTTGCTGGATTTTTAGTTATTGAAAAATCTAATGCAGAACCGGAAAGTGTGCAGGACAGGTGGTGAAAGGTAATGGTGACACCAGACTTGGGTCGATTTTATGAGAAAAAGACGAGAGGGAGGGGTTAGATTTGTGGCCTTAGAAAAGTAGGAGGTTCTGAGATTGGCATTATCAATTTCAATGCAAAGAAGGTGGAGACAGAAAGAATGCCATTCAGTATGTGTACTTGTGTATGTGAGCAGAGTGTACAACATTGGGTGCTAATGTGACCTTATTTTCAACTCGGCTCCTGTCCAACTTTCAACTTGATGAAAAATTGTATTGCCATTACTGACACAGACTGAAATGAATTTCATTTGATTTCTCTCTTTTTTTCCTGTCTGACACACAAATGCTATCCAGTGTTCCAAATTTTAAACATTAAAATACCTCAGCCACTCAGTCAATTGGGATATGTAAAGGTTCGTTTGGACCAACTCCAGTCTGCTTATAGCATAACTGAGTAGCAGAGGATTGTTGTACGATTATTCTATTATAATAACTTGATGTGTGAACCTATGTTTATAGGTTGGTACACAGTATATTGACAACACACACCATATATTAGCTTGGTGATTTGGTGAATTGTATGATCACTGTAAATTGTTACATTGTCTTTTGCCAGTAGGCTGACTTTTACCAACAAATAGCTAAGTTTCAGGGAGTTTCATGAAGGGCTTCTCTCTGTGAGCTCCACAACATTACATGCCATTTACTGCTGCTCACCTCATTTTGTATACACCATACCTTTACTGTGCCACATTTATGCTATCATGTGTTCATCAGTACCAGTAATGCTTGCCAACATGATGACCTTTTGGAATTTTGGCCACAAGCATCATTTTGAAGTCCAGCTATGTACCAGGTCAATTATTGCCAGTCGTAAATAGCCCTTCAAGGTATATGTAGCGCAAGGGAAATAATCCTGTGCCTCCTTCAAATCCCGAGAGGACCTTCAGCAGCACATGTTTCATATGGAAAGTGTTTGGCTGTCACTAGAGGTTGCTGATGGTCCTGAGCTTGTTGGCACATTTGTTACACTTTAATTTCTCTGCACCATCGTTGAACCACAGCTGTGACGATAGCACTTACTATTGCTGGATTCATTGGTCATCGTTTCCATCAATCTATCTGGGGAATGTCTGAAAGGTAACACATTATTAGTAATGTGAGCAGTCAGCATTCGCATCACTTAGAAAATACAGTTTAGTATTGTCCTTGATAGGAAGACACCAGCAAAGAGGGCCATGGGGTACCTCCAAATGGATTCTGACAGAGTGGAGCTTATTCTGGTGCATGCAGCAAAAGCTATGTTGTACAAATATAGTAAGAGATTGTAAATGCAGTAAGATTAATGAAACCTTGTCCCCAATTCCGACATCACCCAAGAAAGGCGTCATTGCATTTAAAAGCATATTGGCAAATACTTAACAGTTCAAGGTGAGAATAAATAAACTCTGTGCTCTTGGGCAGCTATGAGACCTTGGAATGTCTTTGTGAATTGTGCACCACTGGGTAAAACTTGTAAAGTCACCTGTGATTACTTCTGCCTCATAGAGATGACTAGGATCAATTAGTAATGACGAACGACATGGCCAAGATTGCTTTGACCGGGATTTATATCCAACATAATTGGTCGCTGTATGCATTTCACATCCAGGACTCCATGATTATAGAATCTTTAATCAGTACTGTATAAGTGCCTGATTAATGCAATTGTGCCTGGAATGGCCTCACATTACTCACCAGTAGAGCCTATTGTTCTCAGACAGAAAAATAACACTAAATCGACCTAGCTTAGCTGTAGTGGCAGCCATTTTTCATTTAACTTCACATTGGTGATTTGGATGGAAGGCAACACAGGGCAGTCTTCACAAAGTAAGTCACAACATCCTTCTGGTAATCTACACGGACCCCACCCCCAACCCACCTACAAACAAAACCCTTCATGTGCTTTCTTCCCTGCATTCTCCATTGACCCACTAATTCTGAGCTATTGGCCATTTCCACACAACTCTTCCATTTAAGTGTTCATCTCTCAACATTCCCCCCATCTCTGGGCCTACAATTTAGCTTTGCCAATCACATACCTATGTGGACTTTCATGTCGGGAATTGTTGTCATTTAATTTCTCTCCACCATGTGAGAGAATAGCAGACTGAACATGAATATGGCAAAGATAGTTAATTATGAGATGTAAATGCATTCAAATTCACAAGCGAGATTCTCGTCATATTACTCAATCCTTGGATGGAAGACCTGACATTCATTCTCAACATTGAGAATCTTCTTTTCTTGATCTCACTATATTTTCCCAACTAACTCACCGTCACTCATAACCGGCAAGATTATTGTGCAGATGCAGTGCAACTATTGATATTGATGCCTCTTTGAAAAAAGTGGAAAGTACAATGTTATTTTCCCTGCAAGTTATTCTAACCTGTGTGTTGTACTCTAGCTCAGTGCTCACAAGGAACAGTGACTTTCACAAAATTATGTTTTACTACACAGCTCAATGTCAAAGTCACAGAGATGTACAGCATGGAAATAGGCCCTCTGGTTCAACTTGTCCATGCTGACCAAATATCCTAAATTAATCTAGTCCTATTTGTCAGCATTTGGCCCATATCCCTCTAAACCCTTCCTATTCATGTACCCAGGCAGATGCCTTTCAAATGTTGCAATTGTACCAGCCTCTACCACTTCCTCTAGCAGTTCATTCCATACACACACCACCCTCTGTGTGAAAAGGTTTGCCCCTGAGGTTCCATTTAAGTTTTTCCCCTCTCACCTTAAATCTACGCCCTCTAGTTTTGGACTCCCCTATCCTGGGGAAAGACCTTGACTATTTAATATCCATGCCCCTCATGATTTTATAAACTCCTATGAGGCTATCCCTCAGCCTCTGACCCTCCAGGGGAAACAGCCCCAGACTGTTCAGCCTCTCTTTATGACTCAAACCCTTCAATCTCAGCAACATCCTCGTTAATCTTTTCTGAACCCTTTCAAGTTTCACAACATCTTTTCAATGTATAGTGGAAACAAAAAAGAATCAATTAGGACATGGTATTGAATGTAGTCTTTGTAAATAAATAGACAAAGGGGAATTTAAAAAAGTCATTAAGTAGAAAATTGCGCCCCAGGGCAACATTTCTGTCTATTGTAAATATTACACGTTAATTTATGCCCATATTGTGCTATAAGCAGACAAGGCAAAATAAAACCTCTCTAGTACTCAGCATTACAGAACTCCCTCTGTTCTGTAATATTTCCAGTGAACAAATCCTCCACCAACACTGAAACATTTGATGTTTAACAATGCAGGTTGGTACACTTCAGTGGTGGTGGTGATGATGATGATGGTAGTGGGGACGTTCTATTGAGCAACATTCCTTGTTTATAAGCATTGCTTTTAATCCCTGGAATATAGAAGAGTTAGGAATGATATGATCCAAAAGTTTTGTATTTTGAAAAGAATTGATGTATTGTATAAGAACTTTTTCTGCAGACAAGGGAGCCTATGACAGTGTTGTCTAATACATTTGCCACTTGTCATGCATAACAAATCAGCTGTGAATTGATGTTCACTTTTAGAGTCACAGAATACTGAGATGTAAAAGTTGTGTTGATGGGTATGAGTATGGGTGTCATTCACAAGGCCATTATTTGTCATCTGCCTTTAAATGAGCAAGTAAGAATTAACTGTATTGCTGTTAGTCACATATTGGTCAGACTGAAACATTTTATATCAAAATATGGTGAGGTTGTCATGCCTCTAATGATCTGGAAGCTGAAAGGCCACATGCTTAATGAAACAAGAAATATAGTCGTCTGTTTGTTATCTTCTCCATTCCTGTCAAATCTCATAGCCTTTAAATGACAGTACATTTAGATGAGTGGGATCACTTGCGAAGTGCTCTGAAGGCATGGTTGACCTTTGGAAGGATAGTGGTCAATTTATTCTTAAAAGTTACATTATGCACAGCTTTCTAACTGAGAATTTTGGTTTTCTTTTGCTGGTAATTTGTGGTTTTCACAAAACAGTTGAGGTACGTGAGCAACAGACAAAAACAAAAAAGAATTACCAAACAAAGAGACTTGAGAGTGCAGGTTCATAGTTCCTTGAAGGTGGAGTCACAGGTAGACAGGGTAGGGAAGAAGATGTTTGGTACACTTACTTTTATTGGTCAGTACATTGACTATAGGAGTTCGGATGTTATATTTCAGCTGTACAGGACATTGGTTACGCCACTTTTGGAATACTGCTTTTAATTCTGGTCTCCTGCTATAGGAAAGATGATGTTAAAACCTGAAAGGGTGCAGAAGAAGCTTATAACAATGTTGCTATAGGGAAAGGTGAATAAGGTGGGGCTATTTTCCCTGGGACGTTGGAGGCTGAGGGGTGAAGTTAAAGAGGTTTATAAAATCATGAGGGGCATGGATAGGGTGAGTAGTGAAGGCCTTTTTTCCCCAGAGTAGGTGAGTCCACTACTATAGGTAGAAGGTGAGAGGAGAAAGATATAAAAGGGACCTAAGGGGCAACTTTCTCATGCCAAGGATGGTACGTGAATGGAATGAGCTGCCAAAGGAAGTGGTTGAGGCTGGTACAATTACAACATTTAAAAGATATCTGGGTACATAATAGGAAGGGTTTAGAGGGTTATGGGCCAAATGCTGGCAAATGGGACTAGATTAGTTTAGTATATCTGGTCAGCAATGGGTGAATTGGACTGAAAGGTCTGTTTCCGTGCTGTACAGCTCTATGACCCTATAACTGCAGATGCTGGAAATCAGAAACGAAAGCGGAAATTGCTGGAAAAACACAGCAGGTTTTGGCAGCATCTCTGGAGAGAGTCAGAGTTAATGTTTCGGGTTCGGTGACCCTTCAGAACTGAGTAGATGGAGTGGGGGAGTGGAGACAACAAATGATAGGTGGAGATAGAGTCCATAGATAGAGAAAAACAGTTGAACAGACAAAGGATTAGGTGAAGATTAATCTGAGGCGATGAAAAGCTGCTATTGGGAGCTATCAATAGCTGACAATGGGTTGTGTGTGGTCGTAGCCCATGTGATGACAAGGCCTGGTGTGTGGGGGTTGGAGTAAGGAAATGGGAGAAGGTGCCTCAGCCTAAATTTGTTGAACGCAACATTAAGTCCAGAATGCTTCAGAGTTCCCAAGCAGAAAATGAGGTGCTGTTCTTCCAGCTTGTGCTGATCTTCGCTGGAACACTGCATCTAGCCTGTGACAGAAATATTGGCCAGGGGCTGCATGGGTGACAAGGAGGGCTGTGATGTTCTATTTTGGCAAGCTGAGGCAATGTACCAATATCCAATCATGTTGAGTCTTCATCTTAATAGATCTTTTGAAACAAACGATTGAAAGGATTAAGGAGCGTATGACATAAAAGGAACAAAACTGGAAGGTAGGCATGAACCCAAAGTTTATTAAATATCTGAATGCAGTGTTTCAAAAAGACTGACAACAGAGGGCAAGCAAGACAAGTCAGAGTGCAGAAGCCAATTGGTCAATTTGTTTTCATTCCCGAATCTCCTAATATATCAACACTTAATGGCAAGGTCTTAGGGAGTGTTGCTGAACAAAGAGACCTTGGAGTGCGGGTTCATAGCTCCTTGAAAGTGGAGTCACAGGTAGATAGGATAGTAAAGAAGGCATTTGGTATGCTTTCCTTTATTGGTCAGAATATTGGGTACAGGAGTTGGGAGGTCATGTTGCGGCTGTACAGGACATTGGTTAGGCCACTGTTGGAATATTGCGTGCAGTTCTGGTCTTCTTCCTATCGGAAAGATGTTGTGAAACTTGAAAGGGTTCAGAAGTTAAGGAATTCAGATTATTGTGAATATTGTTTGGCTCATATTGAGTTACTCATTCTTTCCTCTATCAACTCGAAAGAATGAGATAAAGCATGTTTGAGTGCAGGATCTCCCCTGTGGGCTCTGAACCCTGCCAATAGGCTCCTGGTGAGGGGATGCTGAAGCTCACCATGGGCATCACTCACCCATAATGTTGCCCAATGGCCAGAGAGTGGACTCAGTGTCTAGTGGAGCATCTGGGCACGCTTTTGAAACTGGAGGGTGAAGGAGAGACCATTCAGTTCAAAAACAGAAGCAGCATGCAATGGAAAATATATAAGGGGGCTTCAACTAGGGGGACCCTCTCTCCAAACTCCAGCAAATGTTTTCTTTAATGATTATCATCAAAACCTGATGTGGGGCGAAACTAAAGCTGATTGAAAGCACTTCCAGCACATGAGATGCCTTTATATCAGACTGCTTCCTCCTTTCTTGCAGCATGGCCCTGGGAGATATAAGTTCACATTCGTGGGGAGAAAACCTATCTGAGTGTTGTGAGAAAAGAAAAAACTCATTCACACAGAGGGTGGAGTGCGTATGGAATGAGCTGCCAGAAGAAGTGGCGGAGGCTGATACAATTACAGCATTTAAAAGGCATCTGGATGGCTATGTGAATAGGAAAGGTTTAGAGGGATATGGACCAAGTGGGATATGGGCCAGGTGCTGGCAGGTGGGACTAGGTTGGGTTGGGATATCTAGTGAGCATGGTTGAGTTGAACCAAAGGGTCTGTTTCCGTGCTGTACATCTATGACTCTTATAAAATAATGACAGTTTACTCTTGAAGAAATTTGTTTTTTCAAATAAACTGGAGCACACTTTGTCAGAAGTGGAACAGCTCAGTTAACAGATGGTCACCGTCTTTTTGGGAATGTAAATGCAGACTTTCTTTGCCGAACAATTGGTCAGAAAACCCTTTTAAGGCTGTTATCCTGGCCCATACCAGCCTTGATTATTGAGAGTTTAAAACTTAATTCTATTTTCAAAAAATTGGTTATTTGTTTTAATAACATTATATTTGGTATCATGTGGTGTACATGGTGATCTGATCACATCTGGTAAGCATCAAAATCCTTTTGGACCACACTGATATAACTGAATAGCCAAAGAGTCTCAACAGCGAAATAACGTCCCCTCTTCCTTTCTTCTTAGACAATTGAAACCAAAACCTTGCCTTCAGTTTCTCTTACTCCAGTGCAAAAGGATCCCAGTATCAAAAACAGAAAATGCTGAAAAAACTCAGTTGGTCTGGTAGCATCTGTGGAGAGAAATCAGAGTTAACATTTCCCAGTATCTGTTTATTTTCAAAAAAGGACAAGATAGAGGGAAGACACGTTTTCAAAAGGGCTTTCAGTCATAATTAACTAGCTGAGGAACTCAAACCATGCACACAGAAAAATGCACACACAAATACATGCATATGAAAAGGGTAGCATTTATTTTCAAGTTCTGCATGAATCAGAAAACAAAATGGAGAAAAACGCCTGGGCCAACAGAAACAAGAAAAGTTCCACAGAATATCGAGGGCTGACCCATGTCATTGCCAGGGGCTGGGGTTGGAACCTCAGACTGAATCCTCATTCTCCTCAGCTCCAACATTAAAACCTATTTTACATCCGGCCGCACTTCAGAGTCACAGCTGAGCATAAATTTTATGATACGATATAAAATGCTGTTAGGGTAAATTACATCAGCCTGACTGACATTTACAGGACGTATAAACACCATATTATTACCCAGTGATCATGCACCTCGGAATAGGCAGCGAGAGCTGGAGGAGATGGGGGCGGTGAATTCTGGGGGCTTTATTTCTCTTTTCCCCTGCAAGTAATAAATCGGGGGACGCTTATAAAACTCCAAAGCCATAATGCAAGGTAACAGAAAATGTAAATGGCCACAGGGATGCCAGGGTTGGGTTACTGCCAAGGCATGCTGGTGCCCTCTGTTGAAAAGCCGGCGCTCGCATTGATTACGATCTTTCTGCAGCCGACTTCAGTCAAGCATGTGTATACAAATTAAAACAGGGCTTTTCCATCACCTTTAGGCTCGGGTTTGTTGCATCATTGACTATTGATTGTTTCGGGGTGGGGGTGGGGATGGCGCTGGCAATGAGGGACTCATTCCAATCTCACAGTTGCAGTCTCTTTCATAATTGCTTCTTTCCGCTTCCCTTGCGAGTCCCACCGATTGAGTGGAATTGGAATAAATTGAGACGTTCAGCAATTTTTCAGGCCTATTCCTGTCTGATGTTTTATCTGTTTTACGATGTTGCTGCAGAAATGTCTTTGAGGGAGATTGTTGTGTTTGTAAACTTCAGATGTCAGCTGTGGCTCAGTTGGTAGTGTTCTCACCTCTGAGTCATGGTTTCAGGCCCTTCTCTCGGGATTTCAGCACAAAATCCAGGCTAGTTGTCCCTATGCTGCTTCTTCACAAACTCAAGGTATTTTTAAATCAGCTGCTCAGAGATGTCATAACACAGCTCCAGAGCAGGTGGGACTTGAATCTGGGACTCCTGGTTCAGAGATAGGGACATTACCACTGTGCCAGAAGAGCCCTGCTTTGTGGTGTACTGAGAGACAATGGTCGTGATCTGAGTCAAGGGGAAAGACTGCACAAAAACTGAGTTTTCATTCAACAAGATAGAGAGATGAGAGGAGACCTTTTACAGTCATGTACCACAGGAACAGCAGATAGGTATTCAGGCCCTCATCTGGTTTCACCCTTCAACTGTCTGCTTTGGTTCTTTCCATTTGATACAGTTTTTAGCAAAACAAAAATACCAATTGCAGTTTTAAATTTTCAACTGACCCTCAGCCTCAACAGCTCTCCTTCTGGGAGATTTCCATGACCCTCTGTGTGGGATAAAATTGTGAAAGCAATTCAATTTAATTACCAGATTACGACATTTTGTGGATGAGAAAGTTAACCTTAAGTCTCACCTGCCCCCTCAGATGAATTTAAGCAATTCCTCTTCATTGGGAAGATTCTGAAGAATTCTTTGAAACCTTTACTGCTGAAAGCTGTGGATTGAATTTAACAGCCGTGTTCTTATCTTCTTGTTCCTGTTTCTTACATTGGTATGTTTTGTACGGTCTTCAAGCAAGAGGCTAATAATTGGGAATAGTAGAGATATTATCCCAAATGGCAACAATTCTACTTTTGTATTAACTTAATCTCGTACATGGAAAAATGTTTCAGGCTTGCATCTTGTGGAGATGGTGCAGAAAATCATTAACAGATATACTTTCTTCTTAGTTCCAGTCACAAAATCAGACATTTTGGCCTCTTTAGGACCTCTAGCCAGAGCAAACTCCAAAGTAACCCCTCCCTCTGCATTTCACCAGTCAATTTACTTCTAATGATTCAAAGTATTTTTCCTCAGTTGTTAAACTCAGAAGTTAATTTCACACAGCGATCAGACTTCCAGATTTCAATCTGAAATTTAACTTCCCCTCTTTGAACCTGAGAGTCCTTGTCATTATCTGGTAATTAAATTGAATTGCTTTCACAATTTTACCCCACACAGAGGGTCATGGAATCTCCCAGAAGAAGAGCATTCGAGGCTGAGGGTCAGTTGAAAATTTAAAAACTGAAATTGGTATTTTTGTTTTGCTAAAAACTGTATCAGATGAACAGAACCAAAGCAGACAGATGTGGTTGAGATGCACATCAACCAACACTAAGTTGAAGGGTAAAACCAGCTGAGGGCTTGAATAGCCATTTGCTGTTCCTGTGTTTCATGACTGTAAAAGATCTCCTGTCATCTATCTACTTTCCTGAATGAAAAATCAGTTTATGTGCAGTCTTTCCCTTTGACTCAGATCGTGACCACTGGATTATCAGCCTCTTAGGTCTCCCCTGCATTGCCTTCAGCAGTTGGATATTTCCCTCAGTTCTATGCAGTACTCAAGATACTGTCTGACTAGAAGTCCACATACTTTCAATATTCCATTGTATTTTATAAAGTATTTGCAGAACCAGATACAGAGCATTTGATACACATGAGCATCCTCTCATCCAACTTCACCTAACCTTCTTAATTTATACTGACGCCCCATTATCCATTGATTCACTACTCATGGATAGAGGGATAGAGTCATAGAGACATACAGCTGTACAGCATGGAAACAGACACTTCAGTCCAAGCCGCCCATGCCAATATCCTAAATAAATCTAGTCCCATTGGCCAGCATTTGGCCCATATCCCTCTAAACCCTTCCTATTCATAAATCCATCCAGATGCCTTTTAAATGTTGTAATTGTATCAACCTCCACAACTTCCTCTGGCAGCTCATTCCGTACACTCACCACGCATGGATGAAAAAGTTGCCCCTTAGGTACCTTTTAAATCTTGCCCCTCTCACCTTAAACGTCTGTTGTCTAGTTTTAGACGTCCCCACCCCGGAGAAATGACCTTGTCTATTTAGAGTTGAAAAATGTGGTGCTGGAAAAGCACACCCAGTCAGGCAGCATCCGAAGAGCAAGAGAGTTAATGTTTCGAGCATGAGCTCTTCTATTTACCCTATCCATGCCCCTCATGATTTTATAAATCTCTATAAAGTCACCCCCTCAGCATCCGACTCTGCAGGGGAAACAGCTTCTCCCTGTAGCTCAAATCCTCCAACCCTGGCAACATTCTTGTAAATCTTGTCTGAACCCTTTTATGTTTCACAACATCCTTCTTTCTGGGTACTAGCGAGGTTAATCCTAAATTCTATCCTTTTTTTCCATTGGTGACTCATCCAGTCTGATTGTGTGGTCCTTTGCAGTACACAGCAGAAGTATTGGAGTGATACTTGAATTTTTTGTTACAATGAGGATTTGGTGTTTCCTGTTCCTTTCTCTCTTGCGTATTTATCTAGTTTCACCTTAAATGTATTCTTTCTATTTGTCTCACCTACTCCTTATGGCAGAAAGTTCCAGATTCTAACCACTCTGCGTAAAAATGTTATCCTGAGTTGCCCATTTAGATTTAGTTTTGACTGTCCTGGGCAGAGCCCATATTTTGGTCATGACTTGCAAGTGGAACTTTTCTTCTCTATGTTTACCCAATCAAAACATCTTGTCATCCTAAAAAATAATTCTGAAAGTTATGGGTTCAAATTCACTCTTGCAGCTATGACCCATAATGTAGGAGAACCACCCCAGAGGAATCCAGCAAAGAACAATGAGCATGGACTGATTGGGCCAAATGGTATTTTCTCCTGTCACATGTGTTCAATTAATTCAACAAACTCCCCATTGAGAAATATCTGGGGCCAGGCCAGCATGCAATTTCAAAAGTCACTTTCACCCACAAGACCTGTATTCCACAAATATTGGTGACAACACCTTGATTTTTATGTGTATTATTTTATCTAACTATGGCATCAAGCATCACTTTCTCTGTAATCCTTCAGCCCTACAACCCTCTGCGATCTCTGCTTTCCTCCAATTCTAGCTTCTTCTGCATCCTTTATTTTCATTGTTTCATCAGTGGTGCCTTCAACTGCCAAGACCTAAATCCCTAGAATTCTCTACCTAACTCTTTCTGCTTCTCTGCCCCCTGCATGTTGAAAACCATCCTTAAAACCTACCTTTTTGACCAAGCATTTTGACGGCATCTATCCTTACATCTCTCATGGTTTGGTGTCAAGTTTGTCATGACAACATACTTGAGAAGATCTCAGGGCATTTCATTATATTAAAGGGGCTACATAAATGCAGGTCTTCATTTTCGCTTTCTTTCAACCCCTGTCTTGTGTAGAATTGTTAATCACAGGCAACTCAGCAGTTGTGAATCCATAATCAGGATTATACCAGTACATTACAGCACGAGAGTCAGTATCTGTGCCTCTTAATCACTCGGCCCCAGCAAATCTCTAATGTGTGACATTAGTTAAGGTCAGCATCAGGCTCAGTGGTGACACCTCTCACAGTCAAATTGCTCAGTGGTGTGGATGATCTAGGGATGATGATCTATAGTGAGAGAACCAGGATACTTCTGGAACAATAAACATCTTCAAGCATGGATGGGAGCAAAACAATGATGCCAAGATCAAAGCATGTTCTTGTAAAGTGTTGTCCTTGGTCTGTAATCCTAGTTCCTGGTTTTAAGACCATAAGATCATGAGACATAGAAGTGGAAGTAAGGCCATTCAGCCAATCGAGTCCACTCCACCATTTAATCATGGCTGATGGGCATTTCAACTCCACTTACCCACACTCTCACCCCAGCCCTTAATCTCCTGCAATCACTCATCAATTTCTTTCTGATTTCAAAATTCTGAAATATATTTCTCCCTTTTCTATTGCTTGATCTGGAGTCTCGTAATGACCTTGTTCATTTGATTGAATCTGTCTCAACTGAGAGCCTGTCACAAATCCAGAAGCAGAATTTAGAGACTGTTTTGGGGATGGGGCTGTTGGAGAAATATTTAATACATGAATGAGTCTGACTAGTTCATGCATCTCCATGTGTCTCTCTGGGAAGCTGTGTGAATCACTGTAATGTCTCCTCACTCCCTACTGAACTGCATTTCAATGAGAAAGTTTAAAATATTCCAAATATATACCTGCACAGTGATTGAGTTAGGGTAGGAGTTAATGCAATTAATCTTCATTTGTTCAATCTTGATTTTACCAATCTTGATAATTAGATGTCAATCATCATGGTTTCAACAGATGGCAATTGTCATTTTTTTGTAGGGCTGGTTCTCTGCCAACAGATGTCACTAGTTGTTTTATCTGCAAAATAGACAAGGGGCATCTCGTGGTGAAGTGCTAATACATCTACAATAGGTCCTTGTATAAAGTCACTCTATTTATTGTTGTTTTGCTTTATTTTCAGTAAGTTAATTGTGTCTGTAACCTCGTTGAATGTGGAAAGACTCATTCCTGTTTCTTCCAGCCCCTCCCCTTCAGCCACCAGATTTACAGCCCTTTCCCATACCTAACCGTCTGACTTGCGGCCTCTTTCTGTCCTATCCTGTATTTTATGACCTCTCGCTGATCTGATTCAATGTCAGTGTTCCAATATGAGGGCTGTGGAGATGTTTCATGAGTGAAAAAGAAATCCGAGTCAATGAGTTTTCACTTCTTTGTGACTGAACAAGAAGCCTTATCCCAAACTTTGTGCAAATACATAAATGATTGAATCCCACATATGGCACCGTGGTCAACTCTAAAGTAGCCACCACTTAATGCTGATTCACACAAAGTTTCCTCATCTGGTGTGTGGAGCATTGGGAACTTCCATAACCTTAGGGAGGGACAGAGCAAATGGAGTCAAAGAAGTAGATCCAGTGATTGCTGCTGGAAACGGTGTATGTGTATGTGCCTGTGCCAGATGAAGCAGGATTTCCACAGGGTAACAGTGGAGATGGGAATAAAGGAGGTAGTTGGTGGGAAATAACTTATTGTGGTGCCACAGTCAAACCTCAGTCTAACTCCAAACTCCCACACCAAAGCATGAGAATGCTGTATCTTGGAGACTAGGGTGAGGTCAGTTGAATTAATTTCTAATGTTAGACATCTTAGCCTGATAAAACCACAAACACAACTTAAATTTGGTTCAGTTTTTCCTCTGGAGCCCTGTTTTATGAAAATACAGACAGAAGGTACCTGTAGTACTGTAAGTAGAAATTTCCATTTTTGTTTTATATTTTTAAAGTTATTTTATTTTGAATGTTATCACATTTAGAAATTCTGAATGTGAAGTATTTCAACTTACATGGTGTAATGTTTTAGTTTTTCTTCTGATAAGGAAGGTCTTTTAAAATTAACTCAGAATTTAATCTGATTTTTCTGGTAAACCATGATTCACTTAAAGTCATTTCATCTGTCGTCACAATTTTCATCAACTAGGACTTTAAATGAGGATTTTCTGTATTGTAGTAAGACATACAGTGTTTGTGTTACTTCCACCTCTTGGAATACCCTCCTGTAACAGGATGGTTGCAACTGACTATTTTAAGCAGGAAGCCACATCCCTCAAATTCAAATGTATCTTAATTTGCATGTTTAAAAATTGCAAAACTTGCCAAGTGTTTGGGGAAGAGCAAATCTACACAAGATTTTTCTAGGTTTGCAATGTTATTAATTTAATGAGATTCATGCACCATCTTAATCTATGGAAGTGATTCATACATTAAGAATATCCAGATTCTGTTGGAAGTAAGAATGTGCTAGTCAACTTTATGGTTGCAATTTCTCTAATTTGTAGATCTGCCTGCCCAATTGTTTGTTTCTGTTGATCTTAAATGGGGATAAAATAGAGCATCTACTCTGTGGTGAGTCCCAGTGTCACTTCAGGAAGTGTAGGGCAGCAGTCAGAGTTGATTGTCCCCTTATCTGCTATGTCTGAAGTTAGATTCCTGACCCCTTCCATATCCTCTGTCTTCTTATTAGTTCTGGAAATTTAAATAAGCGTTTTTGAGCTCTCCACCCTTCAACTTTTTTCCATGCAACTGAACCCACAATGCCCCCTCCCTCACTATTTAGTTTAAAGCCCTATCAACAACCCTAGTTATATGATTTGCCAGGACTCTAGTCCCATCATGATTCAGGTGGTGCATGTCCCATCAGAACAGCTCCCTCCTTCCCCAGTCCTGGTGCCAATGTCCCTTGAATTCAAGCACATTTCTCCCACACCAATCTCTGAGCCATGTATTTACATTTTTAGTCTTGTTGACACTGTGCCAATTTGCTCATGGCTCAGTTCATAATCTGGAGATTATTATCTTTTTGGTTCTGCTTTTTAACTTAGCCCCTAGCTGCTCATATTTCCTCAGCAGAACCTCTTTCCTCTTTCTCTAAGTGGAACATGACAACTGGATCTTTCCCCTCCCATTCCAAGGTCTTTGCAAACCAAATGAGATATCCTGAACACTGTCAGCTGATAGGCAACACAGACTCTAAATCCTGGCCTCAGAGAACTGTATCTATTCCTCTGATTGTACTATCCCTGATGACAACTAGATTTCTCTTTCTCCTCTCATGAATGTACTATGGTACCATGGTCAGTTTGCTCATCCTTCCGAGACTTCACTCTCATCCACACAAGGAACAAGAATCTCAAATCTATAAAACAGATTAAGGGTTGAGGGTACTTCGGTATTACCTCCTGAATCCATCTATTTGCCTTGCTCGTAGTCACACGCTCTTGTCCCTGACCACTGTCTGAATTTGAGGTAGTTGTTCTGAGGGTATGACTGCCTCCTGAAACACGGCGTCCAAGTAACTTTCCACCTCCCTGATGTGTCCCATAGTTCGAAGCTGAGGCTCCAACTCATTAACTCTAAGCTGGAATTTCTCAAGCAACCAACATTTGCCACAAATGTGGTCAGTATGGCCCACAATGGGCCCACCATACAGGTATAACACATTGTCTTACCACGCACCTCTGTTTTATTTACTTAATTCTTGATTTGATTTTGAAAATTTCTTTTATTTTCTCGTCTGTAAATATTTCACCTATTTACCTTTAATCTATAATAACCCATAATTGATTGTCAAATTTGTAGCTATTACCAGCCAATTAAATTAGGGTTTTCTAGTACTTCACTCTTTGTTTTGTGCCAATCCTCAGCATAAATTTATCCTGTTAAAAAAACCCTTACAGCCTATGAGCCAAAAAATCAAGAAAAAGCACCTCTTCCCTTCTGCACCAAATTCCCATGCTGCGTCCAAATTCCCCAACCTGTATACAGACTCAGGCTGTGTCTCATTCCAAATGTGATCTCTCTTGCTTGTCCATGCACAGCCTATTGGTCTTCGACAGTTTAGATATTTCAGGTGATAATTGAAAGTGAACTCACAGTGAAGAAAGACGAGAGGATTATGATTTTCTTACGTTTGGCTTTTTGTATCACTAGTCTTGGAAGAACGTGGGAACATCACTTGGGAGTTGGGATGTAAAAAAAATCTCCAAGCATTATTTTTCTCCTGCAAATATATTTTCTGAGTCTGACATCTCAAGATAATTTGCATAAGAAAGGAAGAAAGAAATACTTGCATTTCTGTGCATTTTACAACCTCAGGCCATTGGAAGTACTTTACAGCCAATTAAGTCCTTACTAAAATGTAGGGCAGAATCTTACTGGGGCTGAATGATGTGGGCTATGTTGAGAAGTATGGCAGAATTGTGTGAGAAATCCAGCGAGTCCCTATGATGACGTTTAAGAGCTGCATCTTTTGACTAAGTTCTGGGCATTGCGACGAGATTCTCACTCGTTGGCAGCACTAGGTTGCATATTAAGGGGCCATATTGTTTTTTAACGGCCTTATTAATTGCATGTCTCACCTCATTGATATGTAGTTTTCTATCCTACCATCTGCCATGAGTAATCTACATGCAAAGAATTCTCGATGTAGATGGCTACATGCACCTTCATCTCACTGCTGGCTGTGAAGAGCTAGATATTGGTCACCATGCAACAGTGTCTCAGGGCACAACCTGTAGACACTAGACACATGCACTTCTTGCTCGCGAGCAATGAGATCCATAAATTATCATTCCCTCAGGATCTTCATAGCAACTCTCCAATCCACTTGCAGCATGCTTAGGAAGTTGAGCCCTGCCTTTCAAGGCACACTAGCAACAACGATTGAAAGTCTGCTTTAAGGACAATTTGAATGTAGGAACAGGTACCCACTTCACACATTGGGCCAGGCCACATCTTAGGGATACTTACTTGCTCTGTTAGCCTTTGCTCACTAGTGCCCACCTGGATGCTCACAGCATCCCTGCCTTGCCTTGCTGTGCTTATTAGTGCAGTCACGTAACCAGGTAATTTGCCTTGCTGCTTAGCAATCTTCAGTCAAGAGGCTTACATCTTACTATATGGCTGTAAAGAGACTCAAACAAACAAAAACATTAACATTTATACAAATGTGAGATTTTATATACTGTGCAATGCCATCCATACCATCAAACTGCCTGAACAGAATTTGACTTTTTCATTCCCTCCCACTATTTCTCAAATTCCACAGCTGAGATGGAGGGAGCCTGCTCCACAGTAGAATCTGTTGGCCTTAGAGGATTAATTGTGTCTGGATGACCAAGACATGCTGAGGATCATCTTGCCCAAGGCAAGTCTTCCAAGACGCAGTGTTTCTTCATTGGCCAGCTGCAGGTTGCTCAGCAGCTTGTGCTCCCAAGTTTTCTAAAGCTGATGTTCACACCGAGATGTCAGTATCAGAGCTGGCAGTGTGTGCAGGAGGAAGCTTTGCCAATACTCCCTCTGACATCTGTGAATTTTGTTCCTCAGAGGTCAAGGAGATGAGTTCTGGGCGAGTGGCCCATTTCTCTGCAGGGGCTATTGACATCCTGCTGGCACCTGCAAGGCATAAAGAAGAAAAGGAATTGCAGCCATTGATTGGTAAGCAACAGATGACATTGACAGATGGGTTAACTTGAAAGTTGTAGTGCAAAGAAGAATTGTACTTACTCACTTTGTGGGACATAGATGACTTGGCATCCCTGCAGTCTTCTCCTGCAGAGTCCTGAATTCTCTTTTTGTGTTGGCTCTATCCACTTTAATGTGGGCTGTTTTCTCCTGGAATGAGGGAAAGAATTGAACGAGAATTCAGTGGATGCCCGAATTGTTGATGCTGATGCAGGTGGTCAAAAGGTGGTGAGATATCTCAGGTGAGTGAGTAGACAGCACATAGGCCATGCAGGGTCAGAGGTGTGGTAGGTTTGGGTGGAATGGGAGCAAGTGAGAGATGTTGCATGCAATAGTGAGAGTGGAAGAGCATTAGCCTTAATGGGAGATGGGTGCAGGAGCAGAAAGAAGAGTGTGGTGGCTGGTGGAGCGAAGTAGGTCATTGACCTTCTGGCAGACAGCTGGTCATTCCTCCAGACCCAGGCATAAGCCTTCCTGTGGATCACACATCCACCTTCAGATCCCTGTTGGAGAATCACAATCTTGATTTCCCTTTTTCAGACATTTTCAAAAAGACCATTTTGTCTGGCAAGGCAGCTTTGGAATGCTAATGCTTATTCAGGTGCACAGCAACCATTTCAAGATGGCGCATGCACCAAGGATGCTGGTCTTTCGGTGGATATCCAGTGAGAGGTAAGTTGATCCAGGAATGGCAAGTGATGTGATGGGACAAGACAGCACTATAGGAATGGAGTAGGTCTTTAATGAGGAGCACTTGGTCAGATACAGTGAGAGATCTCACTAGGCATAATGGCGAGAAACTCTTGATGGAAACTGACACTTCGCCTAAAAGTGAGGTTTGGTCCATAATCACTGTTGCAATATAAGTAATACAGCAACCTATTTCCGCACAGCAAGCTCCATAACAGGCTAGGAATTAGTTGAAGACTGCGTATTGGCAAAGACACTTGAGCAGAATTGCTCTGTTCCTTTTTGAGATAGTGCCTCACAATGTTTACCTCTGCCTAAGGGAACCAGTGGGGCCACCAGTTAAGTTCTCAACTAAAAGATGATATCTCCAACAGCATAGCATTCCCTCAGTATTGTATCTGAGTGTCAGCTTGGATTTTGGCATAGGATTTGAGCCCAAATCCTTCTGAATTAGAAAGAAAGAATAGATAAAGATAAACATCGCTACTGACTGAACCAAACCACAATGTACAGATTTGGAAATGATTGGATTTGGGAGGAAAAGACTACAGCCCAAGCTCCCCCGTTCATTTATTTCACACTTGCTGCCTGGAATTCACTGTCTCATTCTCGATCCAATCCTATGATCTGTGTTAATATACAGCGTCACAGCCGGTTTTGAGATTGATAGAGCTTGATTAGTGAGGGCTGGAATAGATTGAACAAACGGATCATGAATAATTTTGGGGTACAGATCAGCCATTATCCAATTCAATGACAGAATAGGTGCAATTTATTGGACATAAGTATATTCTAATTGTAAATTGCACAAATATTATAATTGACTCCTCCCCAATCTTTGAAATCTGCTTGATCTTTCAACTTTGTGGAGGGTTTGTGAGGTTCAGGGACTGCTGCAGGTCTTGTGGTTGGATTTCAATTGCCTGCTTATCCTGTTGTCCACCCTGAAGTTCTGTGACATTACTGAGGCACAGTATCAGATTATGCTGAATGACTCATGACCACCCTTTGACCGAGCAGTGTGATGCTGATTTATTCAGCATTTTGTATATATTATCACAAATTAATTGATTATGTAGAGAACATGGACATACGTGACAGGCGTATTCGATTTTTTTTTTGCCTGAACAAGCTTCAGCAGGGAAAAATCTGACTTCTGTTGCTTCTGTCTCACAATTTTGTCAGCAAACACTATCTGTACAGGATTTCACTCCCGTCACTGTCTGAATCATATTCATGATAATGAATACACTGGGAGATTCAGTGCATGTGACTGTGAGGTTGCCTCAATTACTAAAGAGATGAACAGCACCACCAATTGGAAATTCTGGAGTGCTACAGTATCAAAATGACAATTTAGTGAGGAAATTTGAAGAAGCGATAAACTTTAATTTTAAGCACTTATTATGACCTCTCAAAGAGCTATACAGTCAATGCAATACTTTTTGAAATGTAATCACAAAAGGAACAACCAAATTGCATACAGCAATCACCCATGAATAACAATCTGATACTGACAGGTTAATCCATTTCTGTGAAGTTTGTCAAGGGATAAGTATTGGGCTAGGACTCCAGCAAGACATCCCCTTCTCTTCGTCAATATAATATCACGGACCTTTTTCTATACAATTGGCAAGCTGTTTGCCTATTCCAATTCTGAGAAGAGGTTCACTTGTTTACCCACCCTACAGAACAACTAGCAAGGAGCGGCATGGTAGCTCAGTGGTTAGCACTGCCAGGGACCGGGTTTGATTCCACCCTCGGGCGACTGTGTGGAGTTTACACGTTCTCCCTGTGTCTGCGTGGGTTTCTGCTGGGTGCTCCAGTTTCCTCCCACAGTCCAAACATGTGCAGGTTAAGTGGATTGGCTGTGCTAAATTACCCATTGTGTTCAGAGATGTGTAGGTTAGGTGCATTAGCCATGGGAAATGAAGGGTTACAAAGATAGAGTAGGGGGATGGGTCTGGATGGGATGTTTCTCGGAGGGTTAGTGTGGACATGTTGGACCAAATGTTGTGATTCTATATAAGTTCACAATGAGCTTTATGTCAAACACTAAGAGTTCAAGTACGTAGTTCTGTAAGAGAAGAAACGACTAATTGCGAGCCAGTTACCGAATGTTAAATTTTTGGGATGTTTCTCCTTTTGTATTGAAAGGCTTGCATTTTCAATAAGACCACAGCTGATCTTCTGCATCACCTCCTTCCACATTTCCATCCTCTCCCTTTATTCAGTATTTTGTCAGTACTAATCTTGAATATACTTAATGGATAAAGCTTCCAAAGCCTTTTGTGTAGAAACTTCCAGAGAGTCATGACTCCTTAAGTGAAAAGAGATCTTTTATAGAAACAAAAGAACTAGGAGAAAATGTAGACCACTTGGCTCTTCAAGCTGCCGCATCATTCAATATGATCATTGCTGAGACTCTATTTCAATCCCGTATTCCCGCTTTCTCCCCTACCATTTGATTCCTTTAAAATCTAAACATTTTTCTACCTCTTTTTGACTATATTCAGGGACTTCTGTGGTTGAGAATTTCATAAGTCCTTGACCATTTGAGTACAGAAATATTTCCATCTCTCAGACCTAAATAACATAACGGGGATCCTGGAACTGTGTCCCCTGATTCTAGACTCCCCAGCCATGGAAAACATCCACCCTGCATCTAGTTTGTCTATCCCACTTAGAATTTTACACATCTCAATCAGATCCCCTCTCATCCTTCTAAACTCTAATTAATACGAGCTCAGTTAACCTAATGTCTTTTCATAGGACAGTCCTGCCATCCCTAATAACAACTTCGTGAACCTCTACCACTCATTTTATGGCATATATATCCCTTCTCAGATAGAGAAACCAAAACTACACACAGTATTCCAGGTATAGTCGCATCAAGGCCCTGTATAACTGTATTAAGACATACCTGTTTCTGAACTTGAGTACTCTTGCTGTTTGCCTTCCTAATTGCTTGCTGCACCTGCCAGTCATCTTTCTAGTCTCAGCTAGTGTACAGGGATATCCATATCATTTTGTACATCCACATTATCCAACATATTACCATTTAAATAATACTATGCCTTTCTGTTCTTCGCATTGAAGTGTTTCACTTCACAATTAACCACATTATTTTGCTCCTTCCACTGATTTCTCACTCAACTTGTCTAAAATCATCTCGTAACCTCTTTTCATCTTCCTTACAACTCAAAATCCTGCCCAGTGTTGTCCATCTCTGAAAAGACAACAGCTGGTGGACAGAGAACAAATGAGTCTCTCAGAACTCTTCAACAAAAAAAACAACTTTTTCACACTGCATTTGATACTGATTCATGTGCATGAGACCCATATCTCTCTGGCCTTGCAAATTCCCAAGCTTCTTGGTCAGTCTCTTTGTTGTTTCTTTAAGCTCATCTACCTCCTCTTGCAACTTCTGCTCCGTTTGCTGGCTTCCCACCCAGTCTTCCAACATACAACTACTGCTACTCTTTTGTGCACTTTCTTAAAGTCCCTCTTTCCTATTTTATCTTTTTCAGTTTTCCACAGAGTATCCCCGTGTATTTCTGTTCCCGTTCTGGTCCTACCAGTATACTCATATTACCTTGGCCACTTTCAGGCCATGTATCATAGGATGAATCCCCTCCAGTCAGTGTCTCCTGAACCCGCCATTTTCAGTTAGCACTAATGTCTCTTTCTTTCCCTTTTTACTTCTGCCACTGCTCACTGTATTCTACCACATGGTCTGGCTTGAGTGCCTACCCTAACTGAGCATCTGCTTTTTATCAAACGACCACCCAGGGATGCCAAATTCTGTTGCCTGTTTCTGAAAAACAAAAGTTGTTGGACAGACAACAACAGAGTCACTCAGAAACCTTTAACAAAAAATCTATTAACAAATACAGGTGTGTACTCTACTATTTTTGTAATACTGAAGTATCTCAGCTGCTTCTCTCTGGATTCCCTGAACCCACAACAAATTCTAATATTATTTCTAAAATGTAATATTGAGATGTCTCAACCGTTCCCCTGCAGATTCCCTGAATCAGAACACACTAACACATCATTGCCTGGGAGCCTTTTGCTGGCCAGGTTCATATCATCACCATGCCTCCTGACATGGGGTTTCCTCACTTCTCTGATCTCTGGAATCATCACTCAGATTGGGGTCTTTGTGGGCTGCTTATATAGAAGTTTCTCAGTTCCAAGTGTGTGACCTCATCTGTTTTCCTTACTTGGAATTGTTCATACACCTAGTAGGATCGTTGCCCCAACTGCACCAAATTCTGTCTTGGCCAGTCCCAAATGTTTTGTTATTATTTGGTCAGACCATATCCTTGCAGCACTTACCTGGTTAGTGATTTTCCACAATCCCATACTTCTTAGCTCTCAGCCAACATGAATTACTTAGTTTACACATCAATTCATTGTCAAGTCTCTAATCAGTTATAATATCTTCAACCCCATTCAACATCAGTTTTTTTGTCAGTAGAAAACTTGGAAATGTATCATTTCATTTCCTCATTCAGGGGCATTTATCGATATCACAAGAAGCTGGGATCCAAGCATCAATCCTATTGTAACCCTACTCGGTATTGCCTGTCAACCAATTCTCAAACCATGTCAGCATATTATCCCCCTATGCCATGTGCTTTAATTTTGTACAATAACTTCTTGTGTGAGACTTCATCAACAACCTCTGAAAATCCATATACATCATTTCCACTGGTTTTTCCTTATCTGTTCTACTAGTTATGTCCTCAAAAATTTCCAGTAAAATTGTTAAGCATGATTTGCTTTCCTATTCAATTTGAAATCCTGTTAATGCTTTTTATATGTTCATTTAACACTTCCTATAATGTTGGAAGACTATAATAGATATAATTTTTCCCAATACTAATGTTAGGCTAACTGGTCTGTAGTTGTTGATTTGTTCTCCCCTGTCATTTTTAAATAGTGGAGTTACATTTACCACCCTCCAATCCATTGGAACTGCTGTAGAATCTGTAGAATTTTGGAAAGCAACCACTGATTCATCCAATGTTTCCAGGACTACTTCCTTTAGGACTCTAGGATGTAGAATGTCAGACTTCGGTGATTTTCAGACTTTAACCCCATTAATTTCCCTAACACTAGTTTTATTAGCACTGGTTTCCTTCGATTCCATCCTCTTACTAGATCCTTATTTTCCTCACATTTCTGGGAGACTATTTGCATCCTCTTTTGTGAAGACAACTAAAATATGTGTTCAATTCTTCTGCAATTTCTTTGTTCCCTATAATAATTTCCCTCGCTTCTGACTGTAAGGGACCTACATCTGTCTTTCCTAATCTTTATTTTTCACATATTTACAGAAGCTTTTATATTCATTTTCTAATGTTCCCTCCAATTTACTTTTGTATTCTATTTTCCCTCTTGATCAAACTTAATCCTCTTTTGCTGAATTCTAAAATGACCCCAATTCTCAGGCTTGCTGCCTTTTTCTGGCAATTTTATATGTCTTCTCTTTGGTCTAATACTAACTCTAATTTGTTTTATAAGCCATGTTTGAGTCACCTTTCCTCGTTTACTTTTGCTCCAGACAGGAATGAGTAATTATTGTAATTTATGCACACATTCTTTAAACATGAACCTCTCCTGTATGCTTATCCACCGTCAACCCTTTTAGTAAGATTCCCTACTCGTTTCTTGCCAACTCATGCCTTATAGCATCATGCTTCTGTTTTTTTTCAGATTCAAGACCCTAGTTTCAGGTTTGACTACTTCACTCTCCATATTAATGAAGAATTCTATAATATTATGGTTACTCTTCCCCAAAAGATCTTTTAAACAAGATTGTTAATTAATCCTTTCTTGCTACCTAGTACCCATTCTAGATTAGCCTGTTTTGTGGTTGGCTCTTCAATGTATTGGTCTAAAACAAACTATCACATACTCATGCCAGGAAATCCTCCTCCACAATATCATTACTAGTCTTGTTTCTACAATGTATATGTAAATTAAACTCATCCGTGATTACAGTTGCACTCTTATTACATGCATCTCTAATTTCTTGTTTCAGGCTTTCCCTTGCCTCTCCAACTCTGTTTGAAGGCCTATAGACGTTTTCTGCCTGTTGATGTTTCTAATCTTCATCAATATAGATTCCACGTCATAATTTTTCAAAGCAATATCCTATTGCAATGATACTTCTCTACTAACGATGCTACCTGACCTCCTTATCTGTGCTTCCTAAATAATGAATATCCCTGGATGTTCAGTTCCCATCCTTGGTTACCCTGCAGCATTGTCACCTGATGGGTAGAATCGTCGGCAAAGTGGCACCTCCGTTAGTGCTGCAATCTCTTACAGTGCTAAAGTATCATCCAAAATGTTTTAGTTCAGGTCTCTGGCACATGTCTTGAACTCTCAATCTTCTGATTCAGAGGTATGGTTGTTGCTCACTAAGTCATAATTAATATCAGAAGCAATGATGAGGCATATCAGATTCTGAACTTTTAATATCTTCATATGTAAGTATGTCATCTAGTTAATCTCTAGGCATTGTGTATCAGTTCAAGTTGATTTTATCAACGATGTGATTGTATTTGAAGAAGCTGAACCTTTGTGTCCGAAACAACATCATTCGAAGCTGATTTTGTTTTTCTGTTTTAGCTACCGTGAAGGTAGTGCTGCAATGGTATTATCATTGGGCTAATAATCTCGAACCCCAGGCAAATGTTATGGGGACCTGGTTTCTAATCAGACCATGGCCAAAAGTGAAATTTTATTTAATAAAAAGCTGGCCTGACCCTGACTGTAACAGTTGTCAATTATTGTAAAAATGCATCTGCTTCACTTCTTCGGGGAGGATGTGGATCTACTCCCGAATCCTTTTTCAAAAAATATCCCATTCATGTACAAACAGACACAAAAAGCGACAAGACATTTACAATGGGTAGAGAAGGAACAAAAAGAAAATCGATGAAGCACAGTTCTAGTCAGATTACAGGTGTTGACGAGATGTTTTCCTTCAATTCTCTTTCCAGTTCCTTTTATTTCTTTGCACCAATTCCCAATCTTTCATTCACCGATTGAGGATTTTCTCTTTCAGTTACTCTGATGGTGGATTTTCCCTTTATAGATTGGATTAGATTCTCTACAGATTAGATTACATTCCCTACAGTGTGGAAACAGGCCCTTCGAAGAATAACCCACCCAGACCCATTTCCCTCTGACTAATGCATCTAACACTACAGCCAATTTAGCATGGCCAATTCACCTAGCCTGCACATCTTTGGACTGTGGGAAGAAACAGGAGCACCCGGAGGAAACCCAGGCAGACACGGAGAGAATATGCAAACTCGACACTGGAATCGAACCTGGGTCCCTGATGCTGTGAGGCAATAGTATCTTTTCAAGAAGGGAATTTTGCAGAGAAAGGCAATTGATGGCTGCCCAGGACTTTTGTTTACTTGTCTATTCTCAAAAGGGAGAGAGAGAGAGAGAGATGCTTTCTCCTTCACAGCTGGATGTTAGTGCTGTTTTGTCCAAACACAAATCTGTAACCACTCACCCAGGCACCTGTGAAGAAATTGTTACTATGCTAGTACTCCTGACCACACATAATAGGTTCTGGTTAAAGAAAAACAATAAAAAATCTATCACTGGGCAAAACTGCCCTTGGCACACACCGACAGAGGTGTCTAGCTTTCTTCCCAATAATTAGATAAGCTCACCTTGGAAGTTCAGCACACATTGAGTTTCAGTAAAAAGCAGCAGCATCTTCTTCCCGTTGTCTTGGTTCAAAGCAGTTATTGTTCTCATTTTTAAAGCTACTGTTCAAACATTTAGAGATTTCTCACATTTCAAAGAAGAAGCATAATAGATTTGAAATGTTAACTTTGCTGCCAGGCCTGTTGAGTTTTTTCCACGACTTTCTGTTTTTATTGTTATCATTTGTGAGATTGGCTGTTTTTGTGGTTTAGATTAAAAGAGGAATAGTGGTAGAAGACCAAGATAATTCCTTTCTCTTCTCTGAATGGTGAGATGGAATTTTCAAGGTCCACTTACAACTGCTGAATGTTTCATGCAAAGGAGATGATTGATTTGTCTTAAGTATGATCTGCATCTGAACTGTGGATTTGAGAAGTGAAAATTCTATTGGTGATAGGCATTGGGCCTTTGTTTATAAGGTGAATAATACTTCTAGACACACATGGTAGTAAAGTTTGGATGTCTTGTACACAAAATGTAATTGATAGTCAAGCAATTGTTAATTTTAAATGAGAATAATAAAGTTTTGTTCAGTAATAGTATCAGGAGATATGGATAAAGGCAGGTCTATGCTGATTGACAAAAGAGTCTTGATGGACCATTTGGTGGTCTCCTATTTCTATGTTCTTCTGCTGTTCCACTCAAAATATGAATTTTGGCTTTTTCTCAGATACTGATTGTAATTTCACACTCTGTAAGTAAGGTCCAAATGTGCTTTGATTTGTTTTTCATTTTGTTATTTGTTGATGCATTGATCAGTTGAAGATCCATTGAGGAGTAGGAACCAACTGACTGAATACATCTGATTATTTTCATTGCACTAGTCCAAACACTTGAGCATATAGTTCAGTTTGTCAATTCTAGAGCTTACTGAGGGAGTGCTGCACAGTTGGAAGTGCTGCCTTTCAGATGAGATGCTAAATGACTGTCCCCTCAACCATTCCACAGCACTACTGAAAAAAAAATAGAGAATCTGTCTCTGTGACTTGGTGAATATTAATAAGACCCATAAATGAGGATGTGATAAGAAGAGTGAGTTATGACCCAGCTGTGTGTTACATGAGGTATTTTTATGTTGTATGCAAAAGATCTTAGGTTGCAGATCTGTAACTAGTGCATTCTACTGGCAGTGAATTTACCAAATTCTATTCACCTCTTACCTCTGCTTTTGCTGATCTCCACTGGCCCCAGTCCATAAATTCCTCTTTTAAAATTCTCCTTCTGTGCTTAAATCCCCTGAGAATAATCCTCCAAAGTTGTTTTGGTTCAATAATTATTCCTCTAGATTGAAAAAATGTGCACTTCACTCTGCTGTTTCAGAAAGGCGAGAGAGGGAAACCAAAGAATTATTGACCAGTTAACCTAAAATCTGTTGTGAGAAATTTGCTAGAATCTATCATTAAGGATAGTGTATCTGAACACCTTGAAATTTTCAGTTGACCCAAGTGAGCCAGCATAAATTTGTAAAAGCTAAGTCATGCCTGATTAATTTAATTACTTTTTTTTGAAGAGTTGACTAAAGGAGTAGACAGGAAAATGTCTATGGATGTTATTTATATGGACTTTTGAAAACATTTGATAAAGTCCTTCTGAAGGCATGGGTAGGAAAGATTTAAGCTCAAAGAATTGATAACAAACTATTGAGCTGATAAGATTGGCTGAGCAGCAAGAGACAGAAGGCAGAATATAATTGACCTCCTCAACCTCACATCCCAACAGCATGCTGGGAGGCAGGGTAGTCTACAGAATCAGAAAAGAAGGCAGGGAGAGGGGTGGAATGCCTGTCACCTTTCTAACAGTCCCACTCCCTTCTCAATTAAATCAGGGACTTGGGAAGTTCACAAATTAATGACCACTTAACATAAGGGATCGAGTGCTATACATACAGGGAGGCTACTGAGAATATGCTGGCACCCTCAGACTGGGAGGGTGTGTACTCCTGTACCTCATAGGGCCCTATCTGCTGGAAAGGGCCTTCCCAACTGGATGAGACCCTGAACATCCCCTCTGGCCCGATAAGTCCAAACAATGTGCCTGCACTACAGGACCGCCTCTGTGCCGGCTGCTTGGAGACCAGCTTTAATATCAGCTGTGGCCACCACCCAAAAGGTGCTGCTGGGAATGAAAAACTAATGGCTCTTTGTTTGGGTCATGGAATGCATCCTCCACACTTTAAGGTATGGAAACCTTGGCAACAGGCATTCAACTGATCCACAATTCTGTTGGGGAAAACGGATGAAGTGGGATTGCCACTGGCTTCCAGCTGTAAAATGGGGCCTCCATGTGGCCATTAAATTCAACCTACATTTAGGTTAATGCATAGATACTGTAAATGGCAAGATATGACTAATGATATTCTACATGAATCTGTGTTGGGACCTTAACTATTCACCATTTTAATTAACAACTTAAAAGATGGAACAGAAAACATTATTTATTTATGAGCAATGTGCATATAGCATAACGTTACAAAGAGATATTTACAGGGTAAGTAAACTGTTGCAATAGATTTCACCATAGGCAGATGTGAGGTCAAAGTGTAGAAACATAGAAAATAGGAGCAGGAATTGGCCATTCAGCCCTTCGAGCCTGTTCCACCATTCAATATGATCATCCAACTCAGTACTCTGTTTCTGCTTTCTCCCATACCCTTCGATCTTCTTGCCACTAAGAACTGTATAGAACTCTTTCTTGAAAACATTTAATGTTTTGGCCTCAACCACGTTCTGTGGCAGTACCATTCCTTGGATAAAGACATTTGTCCTTATTTCAGTCCTAAATGGTCTACCCGGTATCCTTAGGCTGTGATTTCTGGTTCTGAATTAGAGCAGGTTACTGACGATCCATTTGTATGTAAAAAAATCAGAACAGAGTTCTTTGTAAATGATGATATGCAAGAAGTGGTAGGGGACCGGAGAGATTTGAGAATCCAGCTACATGGATCATTAAGATATCATATCCAGGTACAGAAAATAGTTCAAAGGTCAAATGGAATATTTACCTTTTTACTTAGAAGACTAGTATCCAACTGAAGAAATTATCCTTGAGCTATGCAAAGCCTGGTTAGACCACAGCTAAAGTACAGTGAGCAGTCCTGAACACTACATCTTAGGAATGATATACTGGTCTTGCTCGGAGGGCAGAGCAGTTTGTCAGAATAATACCTGGACTTGAAGGATTAGTTTACTAGATATGTTAAGTTTATATGTTACAAAATAAAGTTGTTATTTGATTGAAATTTCAAAGTGGGAGCTGTTGGGATAAATTGAGTAACACTATTTCTGCTGATATTGGAATTTAAGGGTAATGAAATGTAGACCTTTCAGGAATGAAGTTAGTTAACACTTCTGTATACAAGGGTGGTAGGGTTTGAAACTCTTTTTCCGAAAAACAATAGTTCTTGATAAATTGTTAATTCTAACCATGATGATAAGAGATGTGGGGTAAAGGTAAACAAATAGAGTTCGGTTACATTTTGTCATGATCTCATTAAAAAGTGAAACACAATCAAGGGGATAATTGGCTGGATCTTATTCACGTGTTCCTATTCCTCAAAGTATCACTTCCCCCTCTTTCTTATTTCCTCCAACCTTACAACTGCCTGAGATCTCTGCATTCATCCAAATCTGACCTTTTACATTCACAGTTTCTTGTCTCACCATTGGCAGCCATGCTTTCAGCTATCCAAGCCCTATGCTAATTGCTTTTCTAAACCCTTGTACCTCTGTACTTCTGGCTCTGCTTTAAGCCTCTCCTGAAAGCATACCTCTTTAAATAGGTTTCTGGTATGCTGTTCTAACATGGTTCAATGTCAATTTTATCTAATTGTGTTTCTCTGAAGAGCATTGAGATTTTTTATTATATTAAGGGTGCTATATAAATGCAAACTGTTGTTTTACAGGTACAAACCGGTTCATATATAACACTAAATTGTACTGCACAATAATAATTCTTCATTGTTTTATGATGACTGATTAAGTTGGAAGTTAATTTTTATTCTGTGGTGATTCTGGGATTTGTATTTGAGTTTTTGGGAATCACATCCCCTATAGCTGTCAATTTATAATGAGGGCTATTGAGCTATGGTGGCCAAAGGAGTCCGGTTCTGCTCTTTAGTGTTCAGAATTCTCAGACCTTCACAGTATTTCTGTCATCAAGGTCTGCAATTAAAAGGCGACTTCAGCCATGAAAGGTTCAACCTCTTTCAACTGAAGAATTCCAACTTTTTAAAATTCCTTTCAATCCATTCCCACCTAATCATCCTCTGAGATTCTGTAGCTCTGGTATATTGGCCCTCTGTGACAAGATGTGATGGGGAAGAAATATCCTGTTGTACTCTCAATAGGCGGTGGTAGACAGAGCTCACACTAAAAATAAATCAGCTGAAAACTCTAAGGACAAAGCATTATCTGGAAGGTAAAATCTTAATATCTAATTAAATGCCACATACTGTGGTTGAAGATAATGTAGCCTGAACACTGTCATTTTGGGCAGTCTGCAATACTCTTTCCTAACATCATATACGGCGCAATTTCACCTTGACTGTTCTGCTAACATCAAAGCTCTAGGCAGGGAGGTGGAGTTATTCATGAATTGAATTCATGTGGATCAGTACCAAGTAGAGGACAGGTTCTGAAGGAAAGGAAAATCAGATGCTGGTTTAGAATGGCATTAATAAGATTTAGCAGAATTTCTGACAACAGTTGGCAAGTTTAGGAAAGCATCGTAAATTTCCAGGTTCTTCTTGAAAAACTATCACTTATGCAGTGACTTCCACATTCATGGGGTGTCCTAAAGTGTTGTACAGCCAATGCAATGCTTTTGAAGTTTAGTAACTGTTGTTATGTAGGAAACACACAGCTAGTTTGCATATAGTAAGTTCCCATAAGCAGCAATTTGATAATGACCAAAATAATTTGTTGGTAGAAGGATAAACCTTGACCAGGATATCAGGGTCCCAGGATGCCCATGTCTTATTTTCAAAACAGTGAGATTTTCATTTTGCATCCACCTGAGAGGATGCTGGGGCCTTGGTTTAATGTCTTGTCCGACAAGCTTTAGGACAGTGCAGCACTCCATTAAACCTCCACTGGAAGTATCAGCCTGAATTATTGACTCAGGTCCTCTGATTCAGACCGAAAGGCAAGACCTTTTAACTGAAATGAAAAAAGTTCCCATTGAACTGTGGCTGTCATCTCTGGACTTATTAGCGCACATATGCTGCCCTTCAGTTGATATAGAATCACTAAATTAGAGTCATAGAGATGTACAGCACAGAAACAGACCCTTTGGTCCAAGTTGTCCATGCCGACCAGATATCCTAAATTAATTGAGTTCCATTTGCCAGCATTTGGTCCATATCCCTCTAAACCCTTCCTATTCATATCCCCATCCAGATTCCTTTTAAATATTGTAATTGTACCAGTCTCCACCATGTCCTCTGGCAGCTCTTTCCACGCACCCTATGTGTGAAAAAGTTGTCCTTTAGGTTCCTTTTAAATTTTTCCCCTCTCACCCTAAACCTCTGCCCTCTAATTCTCAACTTAGCCTCTCCAGGGAAAAGACCCTGCCTGTTTACCTTATGCATGCCCCTCATGGTTTTATAAACCTCGATAAGGTCACCCCTCATTCTCCGACACTCCAGGGAAAACAGCCTCAGCCTATCAATTCCTTCAATCCTGGCAACATCCTTGTAAATCTTTACTGAAACCTTTCAAGTTTCACAACATCCTTCCGATAGGAGGGAGACCAGAATTGCACACAATATTCCAAAAATGGCCTAACCAATTTCCTGCAACATGACCTCCCAACTCATGTATTCGATACCCTGTCCAATAAAGGAAAGCATAACAAACGTCTTCTTCAGTATTCTATCTACCTGCAACTCCACTTTCAAGGAACTATGAACCTGTACTCCAAGGTCTTTGTTCAACAACACTCCCTAAGACCTTACCATTAAGTGTATAAATCCTGCTCTGATTTGTCTTTCCAAAATGCAGCACCTCATATTTATCTAGATTAAACTTCATCCACCACTCCTCAGCCCATTAGCCCATCTCATCGAGATGCCATTTTGGTATCATCTGCAAACTTATTAACTATGCCTTCTATGTTCACATCCGAATTATTTAGATAAATGACAAAAAGCAGTGGACCCAGCACCAATCCTTGTGGCACAACACTGATCACAGGTCTCTTGTCTGAAAGGCAACCCTCCACCTCCACCCTTTTACCTTCTACCTTCAAGCCAGTTTTGTATGCAAAAGGCTAGTTCTCCCTGTATTCCCTAACCTTGCTAACCAGTCTCCCATGATGAACCTTGTCGAACATTCACCACTCTGCCCTCATCAATCATTTTCATTACTTCTTTGTGAGACATGATTTCCCACGCACAAAGCCATGTTGGCTATCTCTAATCAGTCCTTGCCTTTCCAAATGCATGTACATCCTGTCCCTCAAGATTCCCTCCAACAACTTGCCCACCACCGATGTCATGCTCACCGGTCTATAGTTCCCTGGCTTTTCCTTACCACCTTTCTTAAACAGTGGCACCATGTTAGCCAATCTCCAGTCTTCTGACACCTCACTTGTGACTGTCGATGATACAAATATCTCAGCAAGAGGCCCAGCAATCACTTGCCTAGCTTCCCACAGAGTTCGAAGGTACACCTGATCAGGTCCTGGGGATTTGTCCACTTTTATGCATTTTAAGACATCCAGCAGCTCCTCCTCTGTAATATGTACAATTTTCAAGATGTCACCATCTATTTCCCTACATTCTATATCTTTCATGGCCTTCTTCACAGTAAACACTGATGCAAAATACTCATTTAGTATCTCCCCATCTGCTGTGGTTCCACACAGAGGTTGCCTTGCTGATCTTTGAGGGGCCCTATTCTCTTCCTCATTAGCCTTTGTCCGTAACATATTTATAAAGTCCCTTTGGATTCTCCTTAACTCTATTTGCCAAAGCTATCTCATGACCCATTTTTGCCCTCGTGATTTCCCTCATAAGTATACTCCTAGTGCCTTTATATTCTTAAGGATTCACTCGATCTCTGCTAGCTATACCTGACATATGTTTCCTTCTTTTTCTTAACCAAACCCTCAATTTCTCTCGTCGTCCAGCATTCCCTACACCAAATAGCCTTGCCTTTCACCCTAACAGGAATATACTGTCTTTGGATTCTCGTTATCTCATTTGTGAAGGCTTCCCATTTTTATTTACCTGTGAACATCTGCTCCCAATCAACTTTTGAAAGTTCTTGCCTAATACTGTTAAAATTGGCCTTCCTCCAATTTAGAGCTTCAACTTTAGATCCAGTCTATCCTTTCCCATCACTATTTTAAAACTAATAGAATTATGTTTGCTGTCCCCAAAGTGCTCCCCCACTGACACCTCAGTCACCTGCCCTGCCTTATTTCCCAAGAATAGGTCATGTTTTGCACCTTCTCTAGTAGGTACATCCATATACTACATCAGAAAATGTTCTTATACACAGATAACAAATTCCTCTCCATCTAAACCTTTAACACTATGGCAGTCCCAGTCTATGTTTGGAAAATTAAAACCCCTTACCATAACCACCCTAAAACTCTTACAGATAACTGAGATCTCCTTCCAAATTTGTTTCTCAATTTCCTGCTGTCTGTTGGGGGGGTCTATGATACAATTCCAATCAGGTGATCATCCCTTTCATATTTCTCAGTTCCACACAAAAACTTCCCTAGCTGTATTTCCAAGAATATCCTCCCTAAGTGCAGCTTTGTTATGACACAGAAAGAGACTATTTGGCCCATTGTATCCACTTAGCTCTCAAATGAGCATTTGGACTTAGTGCCCATTTCTTGCCTTTTCCCCATATCCCTGCACATTGTTTCTTTTCAAATAATTATCTAATGTACTCTTGAACATAGAAATATAATCTGGAAGCTTCTGCATGTATGTAGCAATAAATACCATGCAGTGAAATTCCATCCAAAGCATTGTGTCAATGTTAAGCATGGCTTTAAGTTGAAGGACTCCAGAGCAATTAGATTGACTTCTAACTCTACTTTGTTAATCCTGGGGAAGATCTGCAGTGAGTGCTAAATCTTCATGTAATCCTCTGGGCCACCATTTGTGTGCATGAGACTTTGTGTTTTGTTGGCAGCAAATAGCCCAGATTTTGCATATCCTCAAGTAGTCACATTCCAACATCAGTTACACTAATGAGATAAATGATCAGGTAATCTGGTTTAAGAAGTGTCTGAGGGAATTGTCCAGGAAATTGACAGAACTCTGCACTTGTTTTCCGGTCGCACTAAGGGACCTTTAATGCCCACGTGTAGATGGACCTTGGTTTTATGTTTCATTTTGAAGAAGGTACCTCTAACAATGCGACAAACCCCTTAACATTGCACTAAACTGTCAAACCAGTCCAGCAACCTGTCCAGTTATGTGATGATACACATCCTAAACCTGGAATTAGCCTTGGACCATTCCTCCTCACAGGTCACAATTATCTTAGCACTCCAAGCTAGGTTCCTGCTCCTGAGCTCCAACCTGTAAACATAGCTGATGATGCCTCTCTTCGAATGCTGCTACAGATTGCGACCTGGCCAGTGTCACTACAGTCAAGTAGCTTTCTTAATACTCTCACCCAGGTTCACACATGAATGAGAGCTGATTAATAGAGGTCTTAGAAGATTGTTGGTGCACGTGAAGGTGACCCCCCCCCCCATTTGAGGCAGTATCTTCAGAAATTAGTGGCGTGGGAAGTGGGAAAAAAATTTAGGAAGAAAGTGGTTACTCTTGGCCTTGGTATGAAACAGTTACATGTTGGCAAAGCCAATGGGATATCTTGCAAGTGATGAATTTATGATTAAGTTATATTTGCTATTTTGTTCATGTCATGGCTGGCAATAAAATATCTTCAAGTTATTACACTTTTTGGCAGGCTTTCAGCTTGAAAAAAATCTAATTTTAAATGAGTATTTTTGTAGTTCAGAGCGCTTAGCTAAATCAGTTGATGGCACTCCTGTGGAACAATATTTTTTCCTGTCCTCAAGCAAGTGTGAGGATTATTCACAGGGGCCAGTTCTTCTCTACCGATGTAATTCAGTCCTGAGTGATTGTGAAAATCGAGCCAGAGTGGTAATATGTTAAAATGTGTGATGATCCAGGTCAGGCTCATTATCATAATTATTCTGAGTCTGAGTGCAGGTTTGGGATGGTGCCAGCAGTTACCAATTGGCTGCTTTTTAGCCCAAAGTAACATTTGGAAGCCAGTGGAGTGAATCAAAATGGCATATGATTAAAATTTTAAAATTTTGGTGTTATAAAATGGAGGTGGTACTGTGTCAACTGTTGCAAAGAAGACAGTCCTCCTCTGCAACTCACAAAATCCATAGGTCAGTATTGCGCTGTGCCTAACAGCAGGTTTAGGCAGCTTTGAAAAGCCTTCAGCCCTCCATTACTGTAACTATTGTACAACCTTTCTGTTGTTAGCTTCAGGTGGTGTAGGTATGGCAGAGGTATACCCAGGGACAGGTCTCTGCAGCTTTTTGTGGTTTGTTGACTGCTGTCTGTGTTTTTTAACAGGGCATAACAGAGATTAATGCTAGCCTTCTTGTCTGTGTTACTGCAGTGGAAGCACTTACTTTTAAATCCCTCTGCAATATTGTTCCTTCCTACCTATGTTATCTCGCTAGCCCTGCAATCCTGAGAGATCTCTGTGATCCTCTAGTTATGGCCTTCCGTGCGTTCCTGATTTTCATCACTCCACCAATGGAGATTATGCTTTTAGCTGCCAAGCCCCCATGCTGGAATTCTTTCATAAATCTTTCTGCCTCTTCACCTCTTGCACCTCCTTTAAGACACTACTTAAAACCTTTGATCTATTGTCTTTGTATCTCCTTCTGTGGCCCAATGCCGAATTTTGTTTCAGAACACTTGTGAAATGCATTCAAAGCTTTAAGATGTGACTGGTGCGATATAAACATAGATTTCAGTCTCAGCAAAGAGACTGAAAAGTGCACCGGCAGTTTCCTGACTGGCCTACATTTAAGAATATTCTACACTGAAAACTCAGGCACATATTATGTTGTGAGTTTGATTTAAACGCAGTGTTGACTATCCATGACTGCTGGATATTGAATATTTTCTTAGAATCCCTGTACCTTTTATATTGAGAGACATTGGACACCACAGAAATATCCAACCTCTTTTCACACATTTTGAGGAGCACCTGTTTTCCTTCACTGACTCAGGTCAGTTCTGATACTTCTTCCCTGGCCCTGGTTCAGGTTAACTAACTGTCTAGATCCATGATTAAACTAGATTTTTTTTTCGGCTTTTATGGCTGTAATTCAATGCATTGACTTTTGGGAGAGCTGTCACTTCAATGGTTGTCCACCATTTCCGTTCATTGGTTTTAGATAGTTAAGTTTTCCTCTTCATCCACCACTTCTGAATTATTGTAGGATTCTGTGATTTTTGTAAATGTTGACTCTTTTCTATCCATGCTTGATATGGCAGCCAACAACTTCTGTCTCTCACATTTCTATGATGTACTCTTTGAATTAGCCTATGGTTTTGCAACAGAACTCCTAACATGTTGATTCTGGATTTGTTATTCATCTGGGTTACTGCCCCACCTTGTGATATTTCATACCTAATTTCCCTAACATGGCCTCTACATGCATAACAGAAATATAGATCAGTCTGGTTTCTAGTTGTACAGTAGGTCTGAGCATTTCGCTGTCCCTTCATGTCTAGATGTTGAATTGAAATCCAGTCCAAACTAAAAGGATAACATCCTACTGTCTTCCATTCTTGATGCGATTTTCTATAAACATGGATCCAGACTGCAGAATTAGCTTTGTCTCATACTACCTTTTTTTCAGTTCACTGCCTGAAAGCAGGTCTGAGCTACAGCACCGCAATCGCCACCATAAACAGGACAAAGCAATAGGTCCTGAATCTAGCCCTATCAAAGCAAGGATTGTTGGTGTTACTATGATTGGTACTGACTGTCCAACCAACTGAACCATCACCAACACCTACACTAACCCCACCACTGCCACACCCACACATACACAGAACATGCATATTGTAGCTTCAGCATGTGGGCGGCATGGTGGCACAGTGGTTAGCACTGCTGCCTCACAGCGCCTGAGACCCGGGTTCAATTCCCACCTCAGGCGACTGACTGTGTGGAGTTTGCACGTTCTCCCCGTGTCTGCGTGGGTTTCCTCCGGGTGCTCCGGTTTCCTCCCACAGTCCAAAAGATGTGCAGGGTCAGGTGAATTGGCCATGCTAAATTGCCCGTAGTGTTAGGTAAGGGGTAAATGTAGGGGTATGGGTGGGTTTCGCTTCGGCGGGTCGGTGTGGACTTGTTGGGCCGAAGGGCCTGTTTCTACACTGTAATGTAATGTAATCTAATCAAATCATGAGATAGTGATGGTAGCGGCTCCAGCTTTCTTTTCATCACATGGCTGACCAAGAATCTCTCATTTTCTTACTGCCTGCCATTGGGTGTGTGTTAGTGGGATTTACAAGTTGATACTTAACCTCTTTGGCCACGTTATGAAGACCTTCCTTAGCCATCAAGTTCTGGAGTGGGATTTGAATCTGGAGTTTCTGCTCAGAGGAAAGAACTCGACCACTTTTTCTCAAGAACTCAATTCTTTCACAGTGAGACCTGAATCCATAGGCTGAATGCGTAAGGACCATGTATTTTCTTTCAACAGCTATGTATTTAGCAGGATTACTGGTCTTTGGCCTTTTAAAGTTATTTTGCTCCCTCCCTTCTCCATTTTACTCTTCCTTTACCATCTATGTCCATTATATGGGTGACCTATTCACCTACTGCAAATGCAACAGTGGCCACTGGCAGACACATGAGAGAGTCACTATGCTTTCCTCTGTGCATTTCTTTGTCTACTTGTTCATTATTGACTGAAGGAGAAGTACAGCACAGGACAGCATTGGAATTCTAATGCTCATCAATAGAAAGGCTCATCTGAAATGTCCCCATCCTTTTGTTTCAGATCTGAGTTTTGAGTAAAAGCTCAGTTGCAATTAGATAAATTAAACATTCCCCTTGGATCAGTACTCATTAGTTTCTGCTGTGTTTAAAATACTCATAAATTCATGAGAAGCACAAAGATGTTAACTTATGGGAAAATTCCAACGCCCTTTGGTAGAAAGTTATACAATGTGAGTTCATGCATGCAATTTTTTTGTGATAGGATTGAAAATATCTTTAAAGAGAAACTGGGTCATGATTTGTAGAGTAAGGGGCATGAAAATATTCATTAGTCTGCTTGATTCACAAGGCAGATTAGAAGAGGTTGCAGAGTTATAAAGATTGTAGTGTTAGGATTGGAATGGAGAAGCTTGGAGTTGGTTGAAATATGGTGATTGGGGTTCTGAGGAGCTAATTTGCAGCCCGTGGTGGTGGTTGGTTTTGGAAAAAGTGTATCCGATTAGCCGAAAACCTTTTATCTATCCCCTGTCACTCATAAGCAAAGCAGCTTTGATGCTAGAATGCATGAAAATGTGGAAAGAAATTTATGCATCCTTTGCTGGCCAGATAGTTTCTGAGCATTAGCAGAGGGCCAGGAGTTGTTCACACTCTTGTAATGTCGCTATCTAGTGCCACCATAACAATTGGCAGTGCAAACATTGTTGTGTTCAAGATCTCAGTGAGGTATAAAAGACTTTTTGGGCACCTTAACTATAACCTTAAATAGTGCCTTCAACATGTAAAATGTCCCAAGGTGCTTCATAGGAGCATTGTCAAACAAAATTTGACTACAAGTCATGTAAGGAAATATTACCATATGTGACCCAAAGCTTGGTCAACAGAGAAGTTTGAAGCGAAATTCCAAAGCCCAAGGTCAAGGAAGCTTTTTAAAAGTTCTTGAATGAGATGTGGGCAACACTGGCAAAGGTGGAGAAGTTGCAGAGATAATGTGCAGACAGTGGTGTAAACTATGAATGAATTTAGACATTGCGCTGGAAAGAAAGTAATAAAATCTTGAGACAACATTTTTCAGACTATGAAGATCAACTCTTCAATGGTTCATTTATAAAGAATGCAGTGTAATTGAACCACGCAACCCAATTTAGATGCCACTTTGTGATGTCTTGTCTGATCCTGGCTATGATTATATGAATAGGTTACACAAGACCACACCAACCCTCACTTTGCAGACGGCTGAGTTAAGAGGGTTCCTGCCCTGGCTGCTTTCCAATACTCCCTGTTGGAAAATGCAAGTTTGTCTGAAAAACGTTGAGCTCGACTGTGATGCTTCCAAGGTTGACAACACTTACTGTGTAGCTTCAGACATGAGGGATAGCCAGTGAGGAATAAATAAGACACTTGGCCCAACCAATTTTGTTCATTACGTCAGCACTTTTGTTAACTTGTGTATTAAGGGATGTGGAGAAAATACAGATTGATGGAGATTTTTAAAAATCACTAGCAAGGGCAGCATTTACTACCTGTGCCCCCGTTCCCTACAAGTAGATGACAGAGAACTTTGTTCTTGACCTGCTACAGATCATGTGGTGAATGTACTTGCACAGTGCTTTAGTGAGTTACAGGATTGTAACCCAGCAACAATAAAGAAATAGGAAATCCATATTGAAGGCAGAATGGTACAGCATGCCCGATAAGACCGAATTGCCTCCTTCCGTTCCTAATTCTATGAGGGAGGAGAGGAAATTGATCAAAAGAAATTATAGATTAACAGCATCCTCCAACTCTCTCCTGCGTGAGCCTTTTGCAACAGGGGATTCTGCCTGCTTAAACTCTTGAAGCACTTAAATCACTTCTGAGTTTCAGCCTGTGACCTTTTCCAATCAGTTTGGTCTTCACCCTGCCTTGGCAAGTCTTGATTTTTTTTTAAAAAACGCTGACGGATATTTTCTTCTGTGTCATTTGGGGATCACTGACAAATTCTGTGGAGAGGTGACCTCCATTATGAAAAGGAATCTGACTTTGGACAGAAACCAATTTGAAGCACTGTAGCCCTTTTGAGTGGCAAGGTGACATTTTGTGTCAGATCAGCGTTTGCAGGCAGTTCCTCCTCCTTGGAGAGTAATTATTTTTTACGGAATGAAAGGTTCAATTTTCTGTAAAGAACAGAGCCTGAGGTAAAAGAGAAGAACCCTGATCGAGCTCCATCACATGATGACATCAATTCACTATCCCAATAAAAAGAGATTGTTTATTTTATCTTATTAATGCTGTACTTCTATTTATCATATTGATAAATGCTTTCCTCCATTTGTATAATATTGTTCACGAGAGTCACTTTTGGAGGCGGGGAAGATGATGAGCTAGATACTTTTAACCCATTAGCCGCTGAGGTACTCAATTGCTTGAGGCACAACAGAGCAGTGTTTGCTGTGTGAAAGCCATTCACACAGTGAGCAAAACATATGAGTAATATTATCTTGCAGCATCCATGGTTTTCAGTGCTAAGAAGACAGTAAACTGCAAAGAAACGAAGCAACATTTAATGTTCAAACTAGTATTTTAATAAAACTACCTTAAATAAATGTGTCCTCAGCATCAAGCTTTCTGAAATCTGGCTGGTTAGTGGAATAGATTTCCTAGTACCATGTGCACTTTGCCTGAAGTTATTTATTTTAAGTCAATTTTTCTCTCTGCTTGCCAGTGTTCAGTTCAATAGCTGCCAGTGAGCTGTACTGTGCCCAAGTTTCCATTTTTCATATTGGCAGGCTGTTCAGTTATGGAGTGCACCATGGGTGAGTTCAATGCTGTCCTCACACACATGGGCACTGCATAGCATGCAACATTGGATAATGATCAGTTTTGGGAAACTTGATTTATTTTCCCCATCTCACCTACCCCCGAGACAAATTGTTGCCTCTGAACTGGATAAGATCAGGTAATTAGATACAGACTTGGGTCACTCTATTAGCTGTCTTAGTATTCCCACTGATCTGTAAATGTATATGTAACACACTCAGGGAACCCCATAACCCACAACCTTTTCTATATATTGCTGTTATATTTGCCCATTAACCATGCACTGGTATTCAGCCATGCTGTTCCTCTATGATCAGTTCCTACAGTACAGCAGTAACTGCACTTCAAAAGTACTTCATTATAAATGAAACACTTGTGCCAAGGTACTATATAAATGCAAGCCTTTCTTTTATGACCAATATGCTTTCCAAGCTCACATGTGATGAATAGCCACTTAGTGATCAGCCATACAGATGTAACCCTGCAGCAGTTTCAAACTGGCTTGGAGTTTTTCAATTGCAGAAGTATGGCAGACACCCCATTTATGTGTATAATTGGGATTTCTGTCACTCTTCCACTGCAGCTGTGTCAACAACTACTACATTTATATATTGCCTTTAACAGGATAAAATGTCCCAATGTACCTCAAGCATTATTGAACAATATGTTACACCGAGTCGTAAGAGGTGCTATCAGGACAAATTTCTGATACGTGTAGGTTGAAAGATGGTCTTAAAGGACAGAGAGACATAAAAAAGACAGAGAGGTTCAGGGAAGGAATTCGTGAGTCTCAGGCTTAGGGGACTAAGATACAGCCCTATTGGTGAAGCATTGAAAACTGGGAATATGTAATAGATCAGAATTGAAGGAGCACAGAGATTGCAGAATGCAAAGGTAGATGAGACTGCCAAGATCAGAAGGGGTGAGGCTATGAAGAGTTTGAGGCTATAAGGATTGTAAAAGTGAGGCACTTTTGAATCAGGAGCTGATATATGTCAATGGGTGATAGATCTTTGAATGAGTTGGGAAACGGACAACAGAATCTTAAGTATTCTTATAGGTTTATAGATGGTAGAAATTAGGAAGGTAGCTTGGATAGCATTAAAACAGTTAATTCTAGAGATAACATAAGTACATTTTACTATTTGACGTCTGAGACAAGATGAAGTGGGACAAGCTAATGGATATAAATTCACTTTTCTTTTTTCTGATCAACAGTCTGCTTGAAAAGTGCTTAAACCTATTACATATTTAATTGTATTCAAACCAAATTGGTAAAAAACATCAACATAGAGTTTGACATGGAATACATATTCTCGACCTGTTGGGACAAGCCAAACTTATCTATGTCCAAAGAACCGTGCCACAGATTGTAATGAAAAGCAGTGCTAGGGACTCTTTGGTGTGTACATTGCTGCTGAAATTTAACCAGCTAAAATCAGGCAGCCGAGTGCTGAATAAATTTCATATAAGCTTGTCCAACAATGATTATCCAATCCACTAGAGATTTTGTTTTCAGGGTTATCTGCAGCCAAGCACACAGAATTCCAAGCCCTAGTGATTGGACTACCCTTTCAGGTTCCCATTAGCAAGTGAAGCTAGTTGGTTAGTCAGCGTAGAGCCTTGGAGTACTGCTGACTTGGTTACAGACTGTAACACAGATGGGTGATTAGGTTTACAGTTTTCCATTGCCTGTCAATATTGGCACTTTCTCAATCCTAAGCAAGAATGATTTCAGAGATGGGAAGATTGAAAGTAAGGAATGACCTCCCAAGGTTGCAAAATCATCATAAATTGGGCCAACTCCTACAGTTTCAGATATTAAGAGTGATGATTCTATAACTGCTTGTACATAATATTTGATTAATATAGTTGGGCAGATTTATTGAGGATATTGAATGACTCAGTGATGCAATATAATCTCCAAATTAATCATAGTCTTTGCTTGTTTAAATAAACATGCCACCAGCCAACTCCCTTAACAGTTCTTTTCCTTATATAAATTTATTCATGTTTTCCTCGTGAATTCTGTTTCATCAAAGGCAATGTATTCAAGTAACTGAGTGAAGTAGTTTCCTCCTCAGGCCAGGTCATTCTTTGCAGTTTTGAAGTGTATGCAAACCTGTCACTTTATGTTTAACTGTCCCCAAACCAAACTGCTAAGGAATGCACGCAATAGGGAATTGCTATTTGACTGACAGGCTCCATACCCTGCATAAGGTACAGCACAGGTTCCAGCCAGAGTATTGTTCCCTATATATATGTTGCAACAATGTGCCTTGACTCCAACTTCAAGGCGATAGCCACAGATATTTTTCTGTTTTCCACATTAGCCAACCTGTGTATTTTTGGGGCAAGCTGACCATGTCGGTGTCACATTTGGGTCAGCATTTTCTGCAGGCCAGTGTCCTTTCAACTCTGAAAATGCCAAGGAAGAAAGACTTACACTTTTGCAATGTTTTTAATTACCTAAGGACATTCCGAAGCACTTGACAGCCAACTGCATACTTTTGAAGTACAGATCGTACATGGTGGCTCAGTGGTTAGCACAGCTGCCTCACAGTAGCAGGGACCTGGATTCGATTCTTGCTTCAGGTGACTGTCTGTGTGGAGTTTGCACATTTGCCCCGTGTCTGCGTGGGTTTCCTCTGGGTGCTCCGGTTTCCTCCCACAATCCAAAGATTGTGCCAGGGAATCAGAGTGCCAAAGAAACAGGGTGCCTGGAAACAAGAGTGTTAGGTGCATTAGGGTCAGGGATAAATATAGGGTAGGGGAATGGCTCTGGGTGGGTTACTCTTCAGAGGGTCGGAGTGGACTTGTTGGGACAAATGGCCTGTTTCCAAACTGAAGGGAATCTAATCATTCTGCTATAACATGCGTTTCATTAACGCGAATTTGCTGTAACACAATTGAGAAATTGAAGACACTGTTTCTAGAGCGCAAACTTTTAAAACGTGTGTTGGCTTTAACGCGACTACATTGCCAACACTTTGAGCACTGATTCTAAAGCACGATTTTCCTATAATGCAGGGTTGCACAAGAACACAATCATTGTGTTATCGAAGAACTTCCCTATAGTCTTTGTTGTACTGTGGGAAATGCAGTAGCCAATTTGTTTACAGCAAGATCTCCCTAATAATCAGATAATCTGACATCTCCAAGTGAACATGTCTATAGCACCTAAACACCGAGTTACTAAATTACATTGTGCCTGGTTATGAGCAGTTTAGTGCTGTAGACTCCAAAGTGGATTAGAACGAGTGTGCAGCAAGTCAGCATCATTGTGAAGCTGATTGGGAGAGCAAATCTGTATGTGAAGGGCAGTGACAGCGGGCAATAAAAACCAGTAACTGACAGGCCTCCCGACCTTTTCCTCCTTATCAGAGCTAAAGTATCGACATCAGAGGAAAAAAGGTGGAGAATGGTAGATATTTCTTCTGTTTGACCAAGTGGTTTAAATCAGGAGATGATATTGTGTGATCCACAATGGCCACATCTGCAGCACATTTTGGCTGCTTGAGGAACTTGGGCTCAGAGTTGATGAGATGGCGTCTGAGCTGCAACACTGTGTGCATCAGGGAGGAGAGTCACCTAGACACTTTGTTTCAGGAGAGAGCCACACCCTTGGGCCAACTTGAATATAATTAATCTGTGGCCAGGGCCCAAACCCTATCTTTCCAAATGCATGTAAATCCTATCTCTCAGAATTTTCTCAAGTAATGTACCCACCACAGATGTTAAGCTTACAGGTCTATAATTCCCAGGCTTTTCTTTGCAGCCTTTCTTGAATAATGACACAACATTCGTTATCCTCCAGTCTTCTGGGACCTCACCCATGATTAACGATGATGCAAAAATACCAGCCAGGACCCCCACAATTTCTTCTCTAGCCTCTTGCTGTGTTCTTGGATATATCTGGTCAGGACAGGAGATTTATCCACCTTCATACATTCTAATATATCCAATACCTCCTCTACTGTGATAGGAACTGTCCCCAAACTATCACCACTAACTTCCTCAAGTTCCCAAGTCTTCTTGTCTTTCTCCCTGGTAAACACAGAGGAGAAATATTCATTGAGAACCTTGCCCATCTCCTACAGTTCGACACGTACATGTCCACTTTGTTCCTTAAAGGGCCCTATTCTCTCTCTAGTTATTCGTTTTCCTTTAATATACTTAAAGTACCTTTTTGGATTCACCCTAATCTTCTCAGCCAAGGCTAAGTCATGCCCCCTTTTCATCCTCCTGATTTCCTTCTTCAGTAATCTCCTGTATTCCCTGTATCCCTCGAGTAATTCCCTTGATCCCAACTGCCTGTACCTGAGCCGCTCCTTTTTTCGGGTGGAAGCCTCAATATCTCTTGTCATCCAAGGTTCTCTAATCCTGCCAAACTTGCCCTTCATCCTTACAGGAACATATAGACCTTGAACTCTAGCTATCTCACTTTTAAAGATCTCCTACTTCCCAGAGGTCCCTTTGCCTGCAAATAAACTACTCCTATCAACCCCTGCAAGCTCCTGTCTAATTTTGTCAACATTTGCCTTGGCCCAGTTTCGAATTTGAAACTATGGATTAGTTTTGTCCCTCTTCATAATTAGTTAAAAATTAATAGAACTATGGTCACTGGTTCCAAAGTGCTCCCCCACTGTCACCTCAGTTACCTGACCTGCCCTACTTCCCAAGAGTAGGTCGAGTTTTTCCCCTTCCTGAGTGGGACCCTCAAAATACTGCTTGAGGAAATTTTCCTGAACACACTTAACAAAGTCTACCCCATCCCAGCCCTTAATGCTCAGGCAGTCGAAATCTATGTTAGGGAAAGAGCCTGGCCTGTCTCTCCAACTTACTATTTCTGAATACTATATTTCCTTTAAGCCTCGCACTTGCCTCCCTGATGAGGATTCTCCACCCCCCCCCCTCCCCCCCACAAGTCTAGTTTAAACCCTCCTTTGCAGCACTAGCAAACCTGGCCACCAAGATATTTATCCAAATGTTTTTTTAAATGTTCTAACTGTACCTGCATCCACCATTTCCTCTGGAAGTTCATTCCACACACAAACCACTGTGTGTAAAAACATAGCCCCTCATGTCTTTTTATAGTCTTTCTCTCACCTTAAGAAGTATGCCCTATCGTCTTGAAATCCCCCAACCTACAGAAAATTCATCTTCCATTCACCTTATCCAAACCCTCATGATTTTATAAACCTCTATAATGACACCCTTCAATCCTTTATAAGTCCCACCCTCCATTCCAGCCAACATCCTGTGCAATCTTTTCTGAACCCTCTCTAGCTTAATAATATCCTTCCAATAACAAAGCGACCAGAACTGGTCATAGTACTCCAGAAGAGGCCTCAACAATGTCCCATAGAACATAGAACATAGAAAAATACAGCGCAGTACAGGCCCTTTGGCCCTCGATGTTGCACCGATCCAAGCCCACCTAACCTACACTAGCCCACTATCCTCCATATGCCTATCCAATGCCCGCTTAAATGCCCATAAAGAGGGAGAGTCCACCACTGCTACTGCCAGGGCATTCCATGAACTCACGACTATCCGAGTAAAGAATCTACCACTAACACCTGTCCTATACCTACCACCCCTTAATTTAAAGCTATGCCCCCTCGTAATAGCTGAATCCATACGTGGAAAAAGGTTCTCATGGTCAACCCTATCTAAACCCCTAATCATCTTGTACACCACTATCAAGTCACCCCTAAACCTTCTTTTCTCCAATGAAAACAGACCCAAGTGCCTCAGCCTTTCCTCAACCTCAACACCCCAACTCCCCTACTCAACGGTCTGAGCCATGTCAGCAAGCATGCTAAACTCCTTCTTAGCCACCCTATCTTTATATGACGCAAGCTTCAATGAATTATGTACCTGAACCCCTAGGTTTGTCTGATCTACAACACAATCCAAGGCCCTTTTGATTGTTCTGCCTTTGATTGTTTTACCAAAATGCACATTTATCCAAATTAAACTCCATCTGCCACTCTTCAGCCCATTTCACAATCTCTTTGTAATTTTAGATAATCTTCACTGTCCACTGTATCACCAATCTTGGTGTCATCCAGAAACTTATTAAGCATGCCTTCTATATTATCATTTAAATAATTGATATAAATGACAAATAAAATTGGACTCAGCACCAATTTAATGGCATTGTTAATAAATGAAGGTGTCAGTGCCGTAGTGAGTAGTGAAGTAGATGCAATAAATCATGGTATGGAATAAGTTTGGATTGAAATAAAGAATAGCAAGGGAAAGAAATCATAAGTGGGAGTTATCTATAATCCCATGAAGAGATACCTCACTTTAGGACAAAGTATAAACTAGGAAACAATGGAGACATGTGGGAAGGGTATTGGAGTTGTCATTGATGGTTTCACTCTATAAACTAATTGAACTAAAAAGATCGGCAAGGCTATGGTGGAAAATGAATTTGTAGAGTGGTTCTTACAGCATTTCATTGTTGAACCTACCTGCGAACAGGCTAACAAAGAACAAAGAAACTTTACAGCGCAGGAAAAGGCCCTTCAGCACTCCAAGCCTGAGCCGATCCAAATCCACTGTCTAAACCTATCGCCCAATTCCTAAGCATCTGTATCCCTCTGATCCCCACCTACTCAATCATCTGTCCAGACGCAACTTAAATGAATCTACAGTGCCTGTCTTTACTATCTCTGCTGGCACCGCGTTCCAGGCACCTATCACCCTCTGTGTAAAGTACTTACTGCATATATCTCTCTTAAACTTTTTACCTCTCACCTTGAATGTGTGACCTCTCATCATGAATCCCTCAACCTGAGAAAAAGCTTATCTCTATCTATCCTTCATTATTTTGTAGACCTCAATCAGGTCCCCCTCAATCTCCTTTTTTCTAATGAAAACAATGCTAACCTACTCAACCTCTCTTCATAGCTAGCACCTTCCATACCAGGCAACATTTCTCGTAAACTTTCTCTGCCCCCTCTCAAAAGTGTCCACATCCTTTTGGTAATGTGGTGACCAGAACTGTACCCAGTATTCTAAATGCTGCCGAACCAAAGTCTTGTACAATCTTAATATGACCTGTCAGCTCTTATACTCAATACCCTGTCTGATGAAGGCAAGAAACCACCTTCAGGGTACAATGGACCTGAACTCCCAGATCGCTATGCTCAACAAGTTTTCCCAAGGCTCTTCAGTTTACAGTATAGTTCGCTGTAGAATTAGACTTCCCAAAAGGTATCACTTCACATTTGCCTGGATTGAACTCTATCTGTTACTTCTCCACCCAACTCTCTAGTCTATCTATATTCTCCTGTATTCTTTGACAGTCCCCTATGCTTTCTGCTCCTCCACCAATCTTTGTCTATTCTGCAAACTTACTGATCAGACCATCAATGCCCTCTTCCAGATCATTTATGTATATTACAAACAACAGTGGCCCCAGCACTGATCTCTTTGGAACACCACTGGTCACCTTTCTCCATTTTGAGAAACTCCCTTCACCTACTACTCTCTGTCTCCTGTTGCTCAACCAGTTCTTTATCCACCGAGCTAGAACACCCTGCACACCAAGTGACTTCACTTTCTCCATTTGTTTACCATGGGGAACCTTATCAAACGCCTTACTAAAGTCCATGTAGATGACATCTATTGCTATTCCTTCATCTATCAACTTGGTCACTTCATCAAAGAACTCTATTAAGTTAGTAAGGCACGATCTACCCCGCAGAAAGCCATGTTGCCTATCACTGACAAGCCCATTCTTTTCCAAATAGATTTTATCCCTCAGTACCTTCTCCAGCAACTTTCCTACCACTGATGTCAGGTTCACTGGTCTGTAGTTACTTGGAATTTTCCTACTACCCTTCTTGTACAGTGGGACAACATGAGCAACACTCCTATCCTCCGACACCTCACCTGTGTTTAAGGATGCTACAAAGATATCTGTCAGGGCCCCAGCTATTTCCTCTCTCACCTCCCTCAGCATCCTAGGATAGATCCCATCCGGTCCTGGGGATTTGTCCACCTTAATATCCTTTAGACTACCCACACATCTTCCCTCCTTATGTCAGGCTATTTTAGATCTAACACTGTTTAATAAGGTCGGATTAAGAAAAGATCTTGTGTCTAAAGGTCCTGTAGTGGGTACTACCGTCCTCAAATAATGTCAGTCACAGAAGTATGAAGAAACCTTTGCCTAAAACAAGCCGGGGAAATAGACTAAGGGAAAGGTCAGCGGGAGACATTTAAGCAGACATTTCATCATGCTCAACAAAAATGTATGTGGGTCCAGGCCAGGGCATACCACTCTAAATTTATTTAGAAGATAGCCTAGATCCTAACTTTTTCTTTTATTAAAGGCAAGTGCCAGGCATTATGTTCCAGATGCAATTCAATTGGTCAAACTACCAATCTTGAAGCAAACCACACTTTATTCATACACTATAGTTAAAATACAACAAAAGAAATAAGAAAATTTAACAGATTAATAGATTATTTTACTACGAAACAGTAACTGTTCTAATATAGTAACATCCCATAAACACACTCCTTGCAAAGGCAAATTTAGTAAAGTAGTTTGTCTCATATGCAATTCTCCAGTGCAGGAGGAAAAATATCAAGAGAAAATTGTGTGTGTGTGAGAGAGAGAGAGAGAGCATGAGTAGCAGGGAGAGATGTATTACAGCTTCCAAACCCAGCTTCAAGACCAGCAACTGCTATTGAAAAACTAAAATTAAAAATCCTGGTTCTGTGGAAGCTTGACCCCACCCATTCAGGCTGCTTTTACTGTTCCAACTTTAGAAAAAGAGCTAAGGCCTCACAAGCTCTTTACTTTGTTGGTCCCTCCCCTTCCTGGATCTCTCCATCTCCATTAATGACGACCGACTTGACACTGATATTTTCTACAAACCCACCACTCCCACAGCTACCTGGATTACACCTCTTCCCACCCTACCTCCTGCAAAAATGCCATCCTGTATTCCCAATTCCTCCACCTCCACCGTATCTGCTCCCAGGAGGACCAGTTCCACCACAGAACACACCAGATGGCCTCCTTCTTTAGATACCGCAATTTCCCTTCCTACATGGTTAAAGATGCCCTCCAACGCATCTCGTCCACATCCCG